>NC_142010.1:83415048-83569048 GCF_049901735.1 Notechis scutatus | reverse complement strand
ATCAATTAATATAACACTTTAATGCTCAGTCTTCTCCCTAGTGAATAAAGACTGCAGTGAGCGAGTGAAAAATAAACAAATAGACTTACCTTATAGAGCTTAGAAGAGTGTAGTTCATTTTTATTTGGTATGAGCTGACACTACGTGATATTGAAGACATGTAGAGATGAATTATAGCTACTTTGATAATACCTTCTGAATTAATCGTAATTCTTAATTGCACTTCTCTTTTCTTCTTTCACTATGACAAGAGGTGCGTTGCCAAAGGGAAAAGCTAATTTTATTTCCTGAAAAAAATCTTTCGCAAGAAATAAAAAAGGATCATGCAGAGAACATGAGCACACAAATAGATCTTTTCTTCTTAGCTTAATTTTATTGAAATATTATACTTCAAAGATATGAAAAGGATTAATGTATGAGGTACAAATTGATACCAATCCATTTGTATGGGTGAATGTCTACAATTAAAGATAGATGATAACATATAAGCATAAATGTTCTATGAAATAAGTTATTAAAACTATTACTAGACCTGGTTTTTTCTTTCTTACATCAATTTTTAAAATGGAAATAATGACTAAAATAGCTATAGTATTTATATATTTACATACCACTTGCAAAGGAAACCCTCAACTCATTTTATAAAACTGTAATATTTCAGTTGAGACAATTGAATAATATTTCAATTGAGAAATGATACTACAAAATTGAAATGTTTGATGGTAAAAAAAAACAATAGAATGCAGGAGTAAATGATTATTAGAAACCCGGCAGTCTTTAAAATATAATCTTGTTGCTTTTTGAGTATGGAAGTTCTCCTCTTCAAAATGAGAATCACTGTTTATTATTACGTAGTGTTGCTCCATCTAGGAACATACTAAGAGTTCTATTATAACTCATCAGCTTATTGATTCATTTAGCTCAGTTTTAATTGCAGCAACTGAGAATGGCTTTCTGAAGCCCAACTCATATAATTTTCACGTGGGATTTTCTTTTTTTAAAATTTTTTTTTATTGGTTTTTAAAACAAACATAGACAAACAAAACATAAAAACATCAAGCCATCTTCCATATATATACATACAGTGTGCCGGTTGGTTTACAAATTGTTTTGTGCTTTCATTTCGTAGTCTTCAATTACAATTACATTGTATATATTCTCGCATTTTCAATCAAGTATTAAATACATTAATATCATTATTAATCAGTCATTTGACTGTAACTGTTATTCATTCACGTTTTACGAAATAATCATATTCTATTTAATTTGTTATTATGACTGTTCATATTATCATCTCAAATCTATCCTAGAATCATTTTGTAGATATAATAAGAAAAGAATACATCTTTATATATTTATTATTTTCTAAGAATCTACATATTTCATTACCATGTTTTATTGTCTAACCATTGATAAAATAAATCCCAAATTTTATAAAATTGTTTATCATCTTGTTCTCTGATTTCAAATGTCATTTCAGCAGCTGGAGTCTGGCATTGAAGCTTATAGGAAAAGAAAAGGTGATAAGTCTCTGGAGAAGAGAGTTATAACAAGAGCCTTGGATAATTAAACAAAGTGCAGTGTGCTCTTTTTATTTCTTCTAAGCTGCGCTAGCCCTCCTCATCAGTTTACTTTTTGTAATAGCTATTCAGATTTTTGGCCCTTTGGAACTTGTCTTTTTTTTTCTTGTCTTTTGAAGTTAAATTTTTACGCTTGCTTTTTATTTTAAAGGAAAAGCTTTAGTATTATTTCCTTCCTTTTCTTTTTAAGGGAGTAGTCTTTTTTCTTTTCTTTTCTCTCCCTCCCTGGTATTTTTTTTTCTTTCCATTTGCCTTCCATATTGGTTGTTTTTATTTTTTATTTTTCTGGCCTTCTTTTTTTTCTTATGCATCCTTTTATATCTGAGACCTCTTAATTGGATTAAGGTGTTGAAGAACCTCTTTTTTAGCTTTTTATTTTTCACTTTTCCGCCTTTTTCAGGATTTAATAACTTTTTCTTTTTTGTGTGTGTTTATGGTCTTTTCCTCCATTTTTGAGTTTTTATTGCTATTTAACCAATTGATTGGATTAAGGTATACAAGAACCTGAAGGAATTTGTTTTCTATTACTATTACTATTACTATTACTATTACTACTACTACTACTATTATTATTATTATTATTATTATTATTATTATTATTATTATTATTATTATTATTATTACTATTTGGCTTCTTTTTTCCTACTATTTTCATTTGGAATTGCAATAGGTTATTTCACAACTAGATTAAGGTCTAGAAGAACCTGAAGATTTTGAATTGCTTGAAATGAGTAGGAAACTAACAGCCCCTGGTTCCTCAACTTCTACTTCTTCCTCTCCACCATCTGGAGGACAACGTTCAATACAGACAATGTTACGTCAAGAAAAAGAACAGCAAAAAGTGACCCTGCAGATGATTATGCAAGGAATTCAAAATATTCAAACAAGAACAGAGAATATTGAAAAGAGAACAGAGAACATTGAATAAAGAACAGGTAAAACTGATGAAAAGGTGGAGAACATTCAACAAATGATGATGAAGTATGATGAGAGATTTCAAAAAATTGAAGAAGATAAACAAAGAGATAAGAAGATTGCAGATATTGATAGCAGATTAACTGTGGTTGAACAAGATAAAAGTGGTATGCTGAGATGGGAGATGGACAGATCAGAATTTTATCTTAGATTTCAAAACATAGAGGAAGAAAAGGGACAAAACCTAGCTGAGATAATGATAGAAATATTGGCTGAAGACTTGGAAATAACTGAAGAGAAGATGATGGATGGAATAGATGAGGTTTATCGAGTCTTCACAAGATATGCAATGAGAAATAGCTTACCAAGAGAAGTTCACATCAGATTTACAAAGAAAGCCATTAAAATGCAAATATTGCAAATGGCAAGAGAGAAAACATTGAAATATAAAGACAAGGAGATTGTGGTCTTGAAACAAGTACCCAGAAGAGTGAGACAAATGAGAAGAGAATACCGATTCCTGACCAAAATGCTACTTAAAAAGGAGGTGAATTATAGATGGCTGATTCCACAAGGTTTAATGTTCACATGGCAAGAACAGAGATGTAGAATTGACTCAATTGAGAAAGCTGAATCATTTTACACACAATTTTTTGGAGGGAAAGAGGAATAGGCAGAAAAAGAAATTTCACTAATCGAATTTCAAGAGGACTGCCAAATGACGACTGAAAAAGAAGAAGGTGCAGTAGGTGGAAAGATGGAAGCCAAAGAACAACATGAACCAAGATCTACGAGAGCTGCCAAACCTGACTACAAAATATAACCATGGAAGAGAAAAAACTGATTACAATTAATATTAATGGACTTAACTCAGCTGTTAAAAGAAGGAAAACCTTCCATAAATTAGAGAAATTAAAATTTGATATAATCTGCCTACAAGAAGTACATATCAAAAAGCAATATGAACAATTGTTGATACAGCCAAAATTAGGGAAAATATTTACTTCTTTGACACAATGTAAGAAAAGAGGAGTGGTTGTATCAACAATTGTTCATATTGCTTTTTGATATGTACTTCTTGTATGCTAATATAGTTATGATGGGAGATTTTAATGGAACTGTAGACAATAAACTGGACTATACAGCACAGAAAACAATAAAGCAAAACAGAAAGACTCTCCCTAAATCCTTTTTTAAAATGATAAATGAAATAAATTTAAAAGATACATGGAGAGAAAGAAATGCTAAAACTAAACAATACACATTCTACTCAAATGGACATTTATCATGGTCCAGAATAGATATGATATGGATGTCAACAGAATTATTAACTAATATTCAAGAAATAAATATTGAAACAAGTACTTGGGCAGATCACAATCCAATGACAATTAAATGGAAAGGACAAAGAAGAAGATCTAGATGGATGTTAAATAATACTATATTAAAGGAAAAAGACTTCACACAGTGGATGGAGAAAGAACTGGCTTTCTTCTTTAGAGAAAACAAAAAAGAAGATACATCAATCCTGAACATATGGGATACAATGAAGGCATATGTCAGAGGCTTAATAATAGACTATACAAGGAAAAGAAATATCATGAAAAGATTAGTCTCTAAGGCATTAGAGGATGAGTATATAGGACTTGAAAAAGAGCTACAGAAAATGCCACAGAAAAAGGACATTAAGTTAAAAATGGATATAATTAAACATAAAATGGGTTTAATAGAAAAAGAAGAACTGGCACAGAAAATCAGAGGCGCTAAACAGAACTACTTTGAAGATGCAAATAAACCAGGTAGATGGTTAGCATATAAATTGAGAAAGGAGAAAGAATCAAGGAAAATATTGCAATTAATAGATGACCAAGGCCAAGTTTGCTATGGTAGTAAAGAGAAGAAGGAAATCATATGAGACTATTATGGGAAACTATACACACAAGAGAATATTAATGAGGAAAGAGTTAAACAGTATTTACAGAATGCTAATTTACCTCAGATACCTAAAGAGATTGAAACAATGTTAGAAAGCAATATAACGATGATGGAGTTAACTGAAGCACTCAAGAAGCAAAATAATGGAAAGGCGCCAGGCCCAGATGGACTTCTGGCAGAATTTTATAAAACATTACAAGAATCGTTGAACCTTCCATTGCTAGAAGTTATGAATGAAGTTATGTTAAAGAAGAGGATACCTAAATCATGGTCAGAAGCTTATATTACACTTGTCCCAAAAGAGGAGGCTGATCCATTACAAATCAAGAACTATAGACCTATCTCTTTACTAAACGCAGATT
Source organism: Notechis scutatus (assembly GCF_049901735.1). Taxonomy (NCBI): domain Eukaryota; kingdom Metazoa; phylum Chordata; class Lepidosauria; order Squamata; family Elapidae; genus Notechis; species Notechis scutatus. Next base: position 83,564,256 of record NC_142010.1, on the reverse strand, counting down.
ATAAAATTTTTGCTTCAATATTGGCAGAAAGACTTAAAAATACTTAAACAATTTTATCCATCCTGATCAAAATGGATTTCTACCAAAGAGACAAATTAAAGACAATATGAGAGGAATCTTGGACACTTTGGAATACTACGAGGCACATCCTGAAAAACAAATGGCTTTGATATTTCTAGATGCACACAAGGCATTTGATAATGTGAATTGGTGATTTATGTTATTACAGCTGGAACAGATGGGCTTTGCTAAAAAAATTATTCAAGCAATAGAAGCTATATATCATAAGCAAATGGCAAAGGTAATGATAGAGGGAGAACTGACAGACTCTATTGACATAAGGAAAGGAACAAGACAAGGGTCCCACTATCACCTCTGTTGTTTGTGTTAACCTTGGAAGTGCTAAACAGAAATATTAGAGAAGAAAAGAATATAAAAGGGATGAAAATTAAAAAGGAAGAATTTAAGTTGCAAGCATTTGCAGATGATCTGGTTTTCATTTTAGAAGAAGACCCACTAGAAACAGCATCAAAATTGATAGAAAAGATAGAGGCATATGGAAAGGTGGCTGGTTTGAAAATAAATAAAGATAAGACAAAGATCTTGACAAAGAATATGCTATCAAGACAAAAGGAAGAACTGGCAGATCTATTGAAAATTCAGGTCACGAATAAGATCAAGTACTTGGGGATACATTTGACAGCAAGATGCAGCACACTAAAAGAGTATAATTATATCAAACTTAAGCAGCAGATAGAGCTAGATTTGGCAAAATGGGAAAATTTACAACTGTCATTAATAGGGACAATATCAACAATCAAGATTAATATATTACCCAGAATGTTATATTCGTTCCAAACAATTCCAATTAGACTTGGAAAAGACTACTTTGAAGATCTAAATAAAATTGTCTTGAAATATATATGGCAAGATAAGAAAGCGAGAATAAAATTAAAACTTTTGCAAGATGCTAGAATAAGAGGAAGATTTGGTTTGCCTAATTGGGAGTTGTATTATCAAGCTACAAATTTGATGTGGGTTAAGGAATGGATAACATTAAGAAATACTAGATTGTTGACATTAGAAGGACATGATCTGTTGTTGGGGTGGCATGCTTTTCTATGGTATAAAGGAACTAAAACACAGGGGTATTTTAGAAGACATTATATACGGGAGTCTCTGTGGTTAAACTGGGAGAGGACTAAAAGACAATGCTATTTGAAAATTCCAGTCTGGCTATTGACTATTGAAGCATTTTCTTATCCTATAATATATAAAAAGGAACAAACAGTTAGATATGGTGAAATATTGAATGAAAAGGGTGAACTTAAATCTACACAAAAATTAGAGGAACAAGGTATAAAGATGAATTGGTTTTCACATGCGCAAATACATTCAAGGTATGATAAAGACTCTAAAGCAGAAGGTTTCTATGATAAATTGACTGATTTAGATAAGATTTTGACAGGTACTGATGAAAAGGTGATTAAAAATTGTATGGACATTTATTAGAAATTAAACTAGAAGAAGAACAAGTTAAAGAAACAATGATTGCTTGGGGGAAGAATTTTGGATATGGAATTGATCTAGAGAAATGGCAAAAATTGTGGTCTCAAAGTTATAAAATGACAATATCAAGAGCATATAAAGAAAATCTGTATAAGATGTTTTACAGGTGGCATTTCCCCCCAACAAGAATAGCAAGAATGTTCAAGAATAAATCTGAAAAATGTTGGAAATGTCATCAGATACCTGGCTCATATTACCATATGTGGTGGACATGTGCGGATGCTAAAAAATATTGGACTAAAATCCACACGTGGTTGGAAAAAATGACAAAAAAGCGTATAGATTTGAAACCAGAGGTATTTTTACTGGGAATTTTACCTGAAATATATAGTAAAGAACTGAAATACTTGATTGTAAATGTATTAACAGCGGCTAGGATTGTATTTGCTAAAAACTGGAAAAATGAGAAAATACCATCACAGGAGAAAATCATTAAGAAAATATTGGAATGTACGTGGGATTTTCAATTATCATGGGTTAGGGGTTATTATTATCCAGTAGATGCATCGTAATTGGGAACTATTTCTCTAGAACAGTGTTTCCTCAACCTTCGTAACATTAAGATGCATGGACTTCAACTCCAAGAATTCCCAAAATTTATTCCCAGGCTTCTGATTAGGGAATTTTGAGAGCTGAAGTCTACACATCTTTACATTACCAAGGTTGAGGGAACATTACTCTAGGAGTTTTAGAAACGATTTCCCTGCCATACTCTGCCATAAAATTCTTTTTCACATTTTGATCCAAACTAATGTACATTGATTTTCTATGGAACATTATTGCCGTGTAAATTTCTACAATTCAACCCAGCTAAATACCTTTAAGCAATGAACTTCAATGTCCTTAGCATGGTAACCACAGTACATTGAAGATTTAGCTTCACTATATAACACTTGTAGGAAATAACGAAACAGTCAGGTGCTACTGACAGCTTCATAGGTTTTGAGCAATCCTTCTGACAAGCCATTTTCTTTCACAGTTGCAGGCAGTCACTCTCTCACCTTTCAAATAAACTGAATTGAAGCGCACAAATGTCAGATGATAAACCAATTCTGTTCACAACCCTTGCTATCAAAGAGTCAGGTGCTCAGTCATCCTGTTTTCCCAAAGCAAACAACCAAACAAATTATCCTCTTTTCCTCACAAAGCAATTTGTTTTCTTCCTTCTGAGAGCAACATTGGCAAGTATTTGGGGATAACTTCCAAAGCAAATCCAACTGAGGGCCTAAAAAGCAAGGATTGAGGAGAGGGAGCAATACAGGTGAAACTCGAAAAATTAGAATATCGTGCAAAAGTTCATTTATTTCAGGAATGCAACTTAAAAGGTGAAACTAATATATGAGATAGACTCATTACATGCAAAGCAGGATAGTTCAAGCCATGATTTGTCATAATTGTGATGATTATGGCTTACAGCTCATGAAAACCCCAAATCCACAATCTCAGAAAATTACAATATTACATGCAATCAATAAAACAAGGATTGTACATAGAACAGTATCAGACCTCTGAAAAGTAGAAGCATGCATATGTACTCAGTACTTGGTTTGGGTCCCTTTTGCAGCAATTAATGCCTCAATGCGGCGTGGCATGGAAGCTATCAGCCTGTGGCACTGCTGAGGTGTTATGGAAGACCAGGATGCTTCAATAGCGACCTTCAGCTCTTCTGCATTGTTTGGTCTCATGTCTCTTATCTTTTTCTTGGCAATGCCCCATAGATTCTCTATGGGATTCAGGTCAGGTGAGTTTGCTGGCCAATCAAGCACAGTAATCCCACGGTCATTGAACCAGGTTTTGGTGCTTTTGGCAGTGTGGGCAGGTGCCAAGTCCTGCTGGAAAATGAAGTCAGCATCCCCATAAAGCTCATCTGTGAAAGGAAGCATGAAGTGCTCCAAAATCTCCTGGTAGATGGTTCCATTGACTCTGGACTTAATGAAGTACAGTGGACCAACACCAGCAGATGACATGGCTCCCCAAATCAACACAGACTGTGGAAACTTCACACTGGACTTCAAGCATCTTGCAGTGTGTGCCTCTCCATTCTTCCTCCAGACTCTGGGTCCTTGGTTTCCAAATGAGATGCAAAAGTTGCTCTCATCAGAAAAGAGGACTTTGGACCACTGAACAATAGACCAGTTCTGTTTTTCTTTAGCTCAGGTAAGACACTTCTGATGTTGTTTGTTGTTCAGGAGCAGCTTGACAAGAGGAATACGACATTTGAAGCCCATGTCCAGGATCTGTCTGTGTGTGGTGGCTCTTGATGCACTGACTCCAGCCTCCGTCCACTCCTTGTGAAAGTCCCCAACACTTTTGAATGGCCTTTTCCTGACAATCCTCTCCAGGCTGCGGTCATCCCTGCTGCTTGTGCACTTTTTTCTTCCACACTTTTCCCTTTCACATAACTTTCTATTAATGGGCTTTGATACAGCACTTTGGGAACATCCAACTTCTTTGGCAATTACCTTTTGAGGCTTTCCCTCCTTAGGGAGGGTGTCAATGTTGGTTTTCTGCACAACTGTCAGGTCAGCAGTCTTTCCCATGATTGTGATTCCTACTGAACCAGACTGAGAGACCATTTAAAGGCTCAGGAACCCTTTGCAAGTGTTATGGCTTAATTAGCTGATTAGAGTGGGACACTTTGAGCCTAGAATATTGAGCCCTTTCACAATATTCTAATTTTTTGAGATTGTGGATTTGGGGTTTTCATGAGCTGTAAGCCATAATCATCTCAATTATGACAAATCACAGCTTGAACTATCTTGCTTTGCATGTCATGAGTCTATTTCATATATTAGTTTCACCTTTTATGTTGCATTCCTGAAATAAATGAACTTTTGCACGATATTCTAATTTTTTGAGTTTTACCTGTATGTATCAACTGGAAAAAAGGTTTTTCTGGTTACTCCTCCCCGCCCTTACAGTAAGTTGGGATCATATGGTTTGTACATTTCCCTTTCTTGGAGATCTGCCCTTCTCTACTGTTGTAGCTGCTCTCAGATTGATTAATTGAAATTGGCCTAAATGCCTGGCAATGAAGATTTCCTAAGTAAAGTGCTATGATAAACATGTCCTGGCAGAACTGGAAAAAACCTGGAGAAATGAGCTTGAATTGAATATGGCAGACTGAAATTGTTGGATGAAAGTTTTCCCTTCTGAGCGTTGGATGTAATTTTAAAGAAAAATGTTCCATTTGTGCTATATCATTTTAGTTCAAAAAATTTCATGCCACCAGAGAAGATGGCAGCCAAACAAGATTGCTGTGCCAAGGCAGGAGACTTGGATGAAAATTTTCAACATGATAGGGGAGCTAGTTTGAAATATATAAAGTTCAAGTCATGTAATTCAACTCATAGCTATCAGTCTTTTGGAGCTGTCTGTTGCCATCCATACTGTAGTACTTCTCTTGCAATGGAATCCTTACAAAGCAGCTCTCCCTGTTTAATGCAAAATTTATGCTAGCCATAGTTTCATTTAAACTTGCTTATATTGTTGAATTTCTTCCAAAAAACAAGGTAACATTACAAAGCCGTTGATTTTTCTTGGTAATGTATTCTAGCTTTTTCAATATGATGCTTTCCCATAATTCCTGCAGCATACTTCTCCTTTGATAATAGGACCTAATAATGTGGTTTGGGCTTTAGCACATTGTCAGTGTTAATTAGAGATTTGTCTGCATGATTGAACATGTGAAATAGTAGATGTCCTCTGATATCTAATGATTAGGAGCATACAAACATATCTTCACATTCACAATTAATTGTTTATGGTTCGTGAATTAGTTGTCACTGCTGCTAGTAACAGCTGGCCAACCTGACCAAAGAGATTTAAGTACAAATGAAAACCATCTGTCAGTACATTCAAAGGAATGATTGAAGGTAATATTGGAAATGCAGGAAAAAGATACTGCTTTTTTAAAGGAAATACATTTAAGAAAGCGATTCTTCAGTGTTAGTGTGTAGCTTTAAGAACTGTTCCTTTCTTTGGACAAAACAAGTTTCAGAACCTTGCTCTCTTGGACTTTAGTTTTCTGCTGCTTTGTAGGACATTAAAACAAGTGTATTTGGTCTGGTTCTCCTAGTGGGATGTGAGTCACCTTGCTGGCTGGAAAAAAACTGGGCCAATCAAAGAAGGGTTCTGGAGGCAAACTGAGGGGCAGGGGCAAAAATTCCTAGAGTACATAGGACTCATGAGATTATGCAAATGGCCTCAGATTTTGGGAAGTCTTTACATATCGCTATTAAAGTACATCATAAAATCCCAACAGGTTTGGTTCCTGTTTCTGAAATCTCATTACTTTAACTTTATTTTGACCCCCCCTCCCCAAATGTAGCAATTGTAGAAATGATGACATATTGCTTCTATGAGATGTGGTGCTGGCTACTAGCTTGGATGGTTTCAAAAAGGGGTTAGACCAATTTATGTAAGTCATGGGGATCAATGGCTATCAGCCCTGATGGCTGTCCAACTTCCTCTGAAGGCCATCTACTTGAATACTAGTGAGCTTCAATGGTGGAATGCTGCCAGTTCAGACTGATTCGGCTGAACTGGTAGTAAAAAAAAGCCAAAGATCAGCTGAGAGGAGGAAAAAAAGTCCTCTACAATCAGCTGAGAGGAGGAAAAAAAATCCTCTACAATGGGCTGAGAGGAAAAAGAAAGGTGCAGGATTGGCCCTCCCACCTGCCTCTGCGCTTTTCTCTTCTTTATCCTCTTAGCTGATTGGGGTTGCAAGTCTCAGCTGGTGTGGGGAAAGCTGCGCGCTGGTCTTAGGCAAAGCACATCCACCAAGCCATGTCCACCAAGCCACGTCCACTGAACCGGTGGTAAAACAATTTGAATCCCACCACTGGTGAGCTTCCTTGTGTACTTGGCCACTGTGAAAACTCATTGCCAAAATAGATGGGCTAGTGCTCAGATCTAGCCAGGCACTGCTTATATTCTGAAGTTTATAACAATAATTGACTACAAAAGTAACTATTATATGAGGACCTTGATAATACTGTATATCCAATGTACTTTTCTCCTCACATTCTGTTCTGTTTCATTCCTGTGCCTATTCCTATTGTGAAATTGTTTTCTATTTGTATGTATCCTTTGAAAATTGATGTGGTATCTGCCACACCTGATGTTTTTGACAAGCTTTGTCTCTAGTGTTTATAACAACAGGTGCACAATAAAGCTAACTTGCAGACTTCTATTGCTTTTGACATTTGGTTTTCTACTACCAATACCTTAGTGCTAATTACATGCTCCCAGGTCTCCATAACAGACAAAAACACAAACAAACAAACCAAACTCAGACCCAAGTTCTCATAGCTGAAAATGACCTTATACTGTTTTTTTCTCCCTGCATCATTTGTGTCAACCTTAACACATTGACTCAGTCCATTATTTTTAAGTGTTTTTAACATAGTGTGGGGTACCAGAAACATTAAATGGCCTGTTTGTATCAGGCTGTCTTTTGACTGTGTCCTTCTGTGCACCTTTGGTGAAACAGTGTAGTAAAAGAAGAAGCTGAAGTAATGTTGAAAATGAGTCATTCTGGTGTTAATGAAACTATTCTAAACATTATTAATTTGGTTCAAATCAAGCTATAATTAAGACAGTGTGCAGCATATTTGTATTTTTAAACTATTAAGAAGAGACACATTTGTGTAGTGTTTGCAAAGAATAAAGAAAAAAGACATGGCATGTATAGAGCAATGAATTCTGTGTTGCTTATGGCTAGGAATTTTGAAAACACTCCATTTGGCTGGTAAAAATGAGATAGACCTAGATTCAAATAATGGCAATTATAGTTTTTAGTGGCAGGATTAAAAAAATGAAGGTAGGCAGAGTTAATGCCGAATGTTCACAATTTTTACTTATTGGTGTTTATTTCTGTTGCTTATCATTAGAATTCAGTACAGAATTGGTTTATTTTATTCTTCTTCTCAGGAAGGCAATGCATTTTAATTGTTTTAAATTGAAATCTATAAAATATCCACATCTGATTTTTACTTTTCCTTGGAACTTCTCTGTACAACTTCCCAATATGCATTATTTCCAAAGTAAATTTCTTCAGGATATGTTTTTATGGAAATTTTCCTGATATACTTCTTTTTTATATAAACAACATCTCTAACCACACATTTTAAAACTGAAGTTATATGTTAATTCATGCCCAATTTCCAGAATATATATTTCTTTTTGAATACTTCTTCATTTTCTTGTATTGCAGAGTTTGTACTAGAGAAATCGTGATTTTAGACAATGAATTTGTTTATTCATGCCAGGTGCATCACAATTTAAAAAAAGCATACTATATGACATAAAATTTAAAGTACAAAAGATTAAAATATGTACAGATATGTACAAATAAAACAGATCTTGACCAGAAACCAGCAACATTAATTGCATTCTGTTGGACTGCCATAAGGTCCACAAATGTACACTAATCGGGGTACACATACATAGGTGTTTTCTGCATGTCACCACAATTGCAAAAACAATAAAAATGAAGAATGTATGCTATTAACACATTCAAGCAATTTCCTGGACAACAGTTTATAGCTGGCTAATCTTTTCAATCCAGAAGCATCCAAGTGAGGTGCTCATTTCCACTTAGACCCGTGATGGCGAACTTATGGCACATGTGCCGTAATGTGTTGCCGGAATGTATTGCACAGCCATCTTTCTGGGCATGCCAGCTGTCACCCGTTGCTCTTCCAGGTTCCAGCATGCACATGCATGCCGGCCAGCTGGTCTTCTGCACATGCATGCGTGCCAGAAACCAGAAGAAACCAGGTGCCTGGTACGCATGTGCACACCGGAAACTGGAAGCTCAGCTTCCCACTGCACGCATGTGCATTGGGGAACTGCTCTTCCAGTTTCTGGCACTCCCACGCTTGCGTGCTGGGAGCTGCTCTTCTGGTGTTCTGCCGCATGCGTGCACTCCCGTTTCGGCACTCAGTGCCAAAAAGTTTCACCTACACTGACCTAGACAATGTGTTGTAGTTCTTCATTTATAGCAGTGGAACATCTGATTTAGCATACTTGTTATGGGAGATAATTGGAGAACCAGAGTTTCTCTGAGTAGAGATGTTCCTTTGTTTTGGGGATCAGCAGCAGTGAACTTTGTTTCCTAAAAGCCGTCTTCTCATTCTCTGGCTTTTTTTTTTTTTGCTTTTGACTCTCAAGTGTAAGCATTTGGTTTAAAGGATCCTCAGCAGATCAGATTGGCTTGAATATAACCCAAGAAAGAAATACCTAACATTCTGGATAATGGAATCCCCCAAAAAGTGTTCTTATTTATATATTGTAGATAGCAGTAGTAATAGCACTTACAATAGACTTATATACCACTTCCCAGTGATTTACTCTAAGCAGTTTACAGAGTCAGCATATGTCCCCCAACAATCTGGGTCCTCATTTTACCAGCCTCAGAAGGATGAATCAACCTTGAATCAGTGAGGCTTGAACTGCTGGCAAACGGCAGTCAGCAGAATTAGAATGCAATACTGCATTCTAACCACTGTGCCACCATGGCTAGATAGTAGATTGTTTCTACTCAAGGTATTAAACCTTGACTTTCTGCAGTGCTCTGCATGATTTCCTTTCAGGCATTTTAAGAATATTATCATTTTCATTTGTTTAAAATGCAGGGGCCATAGTGGCAAAGTGGTTAGAACTAATAAGGGAACTACTCCTTGATACTCCGAAAGACCACACTTTGGAAAAATTAGTTTAAGAGGCAAGAAACGGAGACTATCAATAAACCAAATCTTAATGCAGTTTGTGGCTGTAAAATTCAGAGCAGTTTACTACCTGAGTCAAGAGTTCGATTTGGATCTGTTCACAAATCATCTGTCTCTAGATAGCCATCATATCCCTTGGAGTTGTGGGAGAGGAAAATACATCACACAATGACAGGATATTTATTGATTGATTTGATTGATTGATTATGTGGTGCGCATGTGTCTATTCACCAACTGAACCAGGCACTCAACATCATAGCAGCTCACCACATCTTTTTTTTCCAGCATATTCATTGCATAGATGTGTGAGTCACCCAGGGTCATTTTTGTGAGAGGGGCAGCTATATATGTTGAATTAATGAATACATAGACACAATTTGGTAAGTAGACTCCTGTTTCCTGATAACATTCAAAATAAGCATCTCATGTTTATAGGTAATGGAGTCAGAAAACATAAATATCTCCCATACTCAACCTTTTTATAGCACTGCCCATATTTTCTTTTGTAAGTTTTTTTTTTCAGGGCTAAAAACATAGATCCCACATGTGTCATTCCATATTTTACAGAATCATAGAATTGGAAGGGACCTTTGAGGTCTTCTACTGCAATTCCCTCCCAAGGCAGGAGTTCTTATTCCATATTGGACAATCTTTTTTTTAAATCTCCAGTGATTATCTTTACAAATAGTTTTCTCCTCCTTTGCTAATGGTATGATCTTTGAATGTAGCATGGCAAAACAATTACCATATTTTGTACTTTCCACATCTTCTAGGAAATCCTCTACCTACATTTTTGCATTATGACATAGTGGTGATAAATGGACTGCCAATGAAGGAAAAAGGATGCAGTTCAGCAACTGAACTGTGGAATTCTTGGTTGTCTTGAGTTTAGTTGTTTGCTTGCAGACATTTGATTACCCAGTTACATGACATCTTCAGTGCAAGTGACTGTGAAGTTTACAGTAGGTTCCCTGCCAGAGTTAGCAGGGCAGTGGTTTTTTTCTTGGTGGTTCTTCAATTAGAATATTGTTTTCTGTCTCATTATTTGTCTGGTGTTGATTCTGCTTGTCTGAATGTTGGCTTCTAGAGGAGATGTGATCCAGTCTTTTCTTTTCCTAAAGCAGTAAATACCAGGCAGAAACCCTACCCCACCCCACCCCACCCCATACTCACTTGCACTCATGATGTTACTTAGTTGGGTAATGTAATGTCTACAAGAAGAAACAACCAAGCTCAAGAGATCATAAATAATTCCATAACATCAAACTTCAGCAAAATCACAATAGCACATTTGAATATCTCATTCATTAAACCTGTTTGAAGCTCAACAAAAGGCAGCGGACATTTTTTACGTAGTAATCTTCCATGTGCTGTGTAAAGTTGTAGAAATCTGCAACTCCCTCTAAGAACCTATTGTGCATTAAAGGGCATTGACAAAACAGCAAACTTCATTCAACCAGAAAAAAACTAAGAAAAAGGAAAGTGACCCGCCAAAATCAAAGAAATGCTCAGACAATTTACTGATACTTATTTCTATGAAAATTGATTACCTTCATCTGCTTTCAGACATTGTAAATCTGAGATTACTGTCTATTAAAAGAAAAAAGTTCATAAATACTGTTTTGCCTTTGGCAAGGTTATTTCTCAGAAAAGCCGCCATATGAACTATTTATATGAATTGTATATATTCTTTAAAAAAAGGTCTTCTTAGCTATGAAACTAGTACAAACATATAGTGGCTAATCCTCATGCTCTTGAAACATTCATGTATGGATGGTCCTACCTTTATGCCTCAGGCTGCTATCACAAACTAATTGCATTTGACTTAAATTCCTGTCACTTTTGTAAAACCAATTGGACCCAAGAAGACTGATTTGGGTAATATTTTGCTTTGCTTTGATTAAATTGTGTCTGTCTATTTTACAGTGTAATAGAGTTAAACAGGATTAGCAAATGGAATAAAACAGATTTTCTTTCCTCTTAATAAATATTTTTATTATAAAATTCAGTGGAGGAATGTTAACATCTTGGCAGGGCCAATAGCTTGACATACCAGCCTTTTCAGCAATTTGGCCCCAGCAATTGACAGTATTGAAAGTGGATTAGCGTCCTCCTTAGTGTAACATATGAAGGTTGCCAGTTCAATGAAACTGCCTTTCATGAAATATAATTTATCTAGTTTGGTAGAAATATTTATGATGAGCCAAAGGACCTTGAGTTTTGAAAAGACTAGAGCAAAATGTTTTTAATAAGCTCTGATTCAGTGCAGCCATCAACCTGTTCTTCCTTCTGAGATAGACAGCCCATCATACAGTGCTGAAGGGTTTTTATGATAAAGGCTTTCGGAATTTGTGTCATGCTCATTCGTGAGACTCACAGTTTCTAAAAGCAGCACAAAATAATAAAGTAGTGGCTTTAGAACTAACCTGAAGTAGTACTATATATTTCTATGATTTTTCTTTTGATCCTTTACTGTGAATCCTGTGAATTTTTTTCAAAGGGCTGCATAGTTCAGGAGTGTGTTCAGGAGTGTCTCTTTTTCTAGTCCAGACTTTCTCAATCTCAACAACATTAACGTGTGTGGACTTCAACTGCCAGAGTTGAAGTCTGCATATCTTAATGTTGCCGAGGTTGAGAAATAGTGTTCTAGGCTTTCACTTTATAAGAGCAGAGATTTTACATCAAACAAATGAGCCTTCGTGATGCTTAGAAAAAGGCCTATTGTTTTTGCCTAGATGTGTCAGGACATCTAACCAACATCCCTTTTACCAAGTGACAAATGTTTATCTGGCATAGTGCTGCTTAGATTAATTAGATATGTTTGTATACTTAACTGTGCCCTGTCCTCTCAGTGTATGCCTACAATATTAGCTCTGGGTATGTTTTGTGTTTGTGTAGAACCCTGCTCCTGGATAGAGACATGTCCAGTCATGTAACAATAATCTTCTTGCAAGAGATGCTTTGCACATGTCTTCAGTTATTGTGAAGACGTGTCTCTGTTATGTTGTGGACAAAGAATTAAACCTTTGCACACAAGGTTTTAAAGATTTTTTACTAGTTATAAAAAGATTCATGAAAATTTATTCACTTCCCATCTATATGATGATTATATTCTAATACTCTTTCCTGCAAGCTTTGGGTTGCATGTCTCCACAGTCTCTTCATATTTTTAGGTGGTAAAGCATTGTATGTGGGAAGTCAACTGCAGCTCAACACAGACAAGAAGGAATTGTACTGATTCTGAAAACTGACTCCTGGACTGAAAAAAATTTCTTATTCAGGAAAAAGATCAGATTTATAATCTTGAATGGTTTTTGAGAGAATGTTTTGCTTGAAACTTCATCAAAATGCAATATCTCCCTGGCCTTCTGCCCAGCTCTACTGTTGAATTGTGGAAAAAAAGCATAGCAGGAAAATAGCATTCCTGGAGAACTTTTTGCCATAAAGAATTAAATTATTATAAGATTTTTTATTATAAGATTTTTTTTTTAAAGAGCACACATATACCAATATTTGATTTCTCTCTGCTAAAGTACATAACCTTAGTAGGCTGAAGAAAGTGCCCAGCTCAGCCTAAATTATGGCTATTATTCAGGAAAGACTTAGGTACTCTTAAAGGGACAATATTTCAAAATTATTCTGCTGCTACAATGCAAAAAAGATTCTGGTCCAATTTATGTATTTATTAAATTTATTTGAAAGACATGAGCACCTCATATCTGACATAACCTTTTAATATTTTGTAACTTCTTGGGCTACAGTTCCCTACACAAAGATGAAAAAGTTCAGTATCAGGTATAGTTACTTTTGCTAGAGTGAATGAGTGTAATGATCTCCCAGACATAGCCTAGGGGTATACCGATATGAGTTTTTATAAAATCTGCAACTCTGATGCCTTAAATGGCCATCCAGATTTCTGAAGCTTAGATCTGACAGCCTACAGTACCACTCAGATTCTGATATACGTTCATCTGTAATCATAAATATGAGAGAGGAGATAAACCAAAAGGAGCAAAATGTCTGCTACTCTGATTGTAACAATACTTATATTTATTTCATTGAGTTTATCAGTATGTTGTTATAGTCTGTATTTTTAAACTATTGTAGCCAATTGTTTTAGTGTTAGCATAACACTAAGGTGAAGTGTAATTTCTTTCAGAACTAATTTTTTTCCTGCCTGTCCTGAACAAATCATTGAAAATAAAGGCTAACAGATTTGCACTGCAGAAATGAAGACCATGACAAAATGGGAGCAAAGAAATACATAAAATGGTAAGTCCTTTCTGCCATCTAATGGTTGTCAAGATTCTGCAGTTGTTGTTGTTGTTGCTGTTGTTCTTGTTCTTGTTCTTGTTCTTGTGTGTATATCCCAGGTCATAGGGCAATTGGTCACAGCACAGTAATTTGACAAGAATGCTATGTGCTGTCTCTTGCATTTCATTGTCAGTGTTTGAAAGAATGATAAAACTTATACTTTATATGCTCCAATCATCTGAGTGGAAGTTATAGGTTGAGTCTAGTCCTGCTTCCTACATTTTCTGGTTACATGATGGAAAAGAGCAACAAAGACGGTTAGGGGGCTGGAGACTAAAACATATGAAGAATTGGGTTTATCAAGTGAAAAGAAGGACTAGGGGTGACATGACAGCACTGTTCCAATATTTGAGGGGCTGTTACAAAGAAAAGAGGGTCAACCTATTTTCCAAAACACCAGAAGGCAAGACAAGAAACAATGGATGGAAACTAATTAAGGGGAGAAACAACCTGGAAATAAGGAGAAATTTCCTAACAGTGAGAGCAATTAACAAGTGGAATGGGTTGCCTTCAGAAGTTGTGGGTGCTCTATCACTGGAGGCTTGTTAAAAAGACACTGGACAGACACTTATCTGGAATGCTATAAGGTCCCCTATACCAGGGGATTGTATAGAAGACCTCCAAGGTCCCTTCCTATTCTGTTATTCTGATATGCATTTTACTGTTTTTCAGTTTAGGTCCTTATGGGGACATCTCTTTGTTTTAAATACCCAGTAGTGTCTGGAAGGCCTGACCACAGATGTATGGATTGTGAAAAGTGGTTTGTCCGGTATCTAAGTGAGTCTGACATCAGTTAAAATTGAACTAAAGACTTAAGCAATAAAATGTAGTAATTATGTAAATTAAGTTTGGGACAGGTATTAATATGTATAAGGATCTCAGTGAAGTTTCTGGAAGGATTGTGAAAATTCTAGGACCATGTCTGATGACAGAAGATACTGACAGAATAAACAACTGAGATGAAAAGGAACATATCAATGGGTTCCATAGCTCTTTTTCTTTTATCAACTGAAACTCTATTTAATTGCTTCTTATGGGTCATTTGGCATTTTCAATATCTTTCCTGTTGGATGAGCAGACAGCTCCCAGTTCTTGGCAAGGTTACTTTAGACAAATACATACTGCAAAGCTACAAAGAGGAAAAAAGAAAAGAAAGAAAAAATGAGTTAGACCTAGAAAATCAATGAGAATGAAAAAAGATACTCCAATAATTTGCTTCATTAAGTTGAGAAAGCATAGCATTGTTCAATAATTTTCAATTCAGCCTGTTTTAAAGATTTAAGTTGTATAATCGTATATGTTAGCTACACCATGGTACCTTATATCTTTGAAAATATAAACAGAAATAACGTGTTCTTCCTTCTTTATTTAAACACCTGATAAATGAGTGGTTCAAGTTAAACAAGTTTATCAAGAGTCTCTCTTGATAAACAAGTAAGCAGTATTAAATTTAGCAAGTATATTTACAACATAATTCTTCATATCAATAGAAGAGAATACATGTAGCTTAGGGTTGAACTATGGAGTCTTTGATGCTTTCAGAGCTTGATTGTTTGTTTGCAGATGTTCATTATCTGTCTAGGTGTCATCATCATCATAGTGATGGTGTTATCTAATTGGGTAATGAAACATCTGCCAGAAAACAATTAACTTCAGAGAGCATTAAGGACTCCATAATTCTTCATCTCAGAAAATACTGCTCATGTCTTGACCATTTCTGAGTTGACAGGATACTCTTTTAAAATAAAAGTGCACTACCAAATTTCTAAATAAAAACCTGAAATCTGTGTAAAGGAAGTGAATTAGGCTAGGGAAGCTCTTTGGTAGTCTAATCTTCGGAATAGGAGGGGAAAATAGTAAACCTGATTCATTACCTTCAATTTTAAAATATTTGGGATATTCACAACAATGATGCTTTGAAATGGATTGCTGAATTGGGGACTTAACCTAAGTTACCCCTTTCAGTAATTTGTTTCTGTTCCTTCTATTTTCTTTTGGTCTGTTTAGATGTTTGTTTGTTGCTTCTGCTTTTTATTGCATTTTTGTATTTCTTTTGTAATTTTGTTATAGAAAAAAGTAACACTGTACGTAAGGGCGAAATCCAATTTGGTGTCTTGGGTAAGGCACCAGGCTAGAAACTGGGAAACTGAATTCTTAGGCACAAAGCTAGCTAGACATTCACTTTCTTTCTGCCCTGGCAAGGAGGAAAATTTTGCCAAGAAAACTGCAGGGTCTTGTCCATACAATTGCCAGGAGTAAAGATGGACTAGAAGACACAAATTCTCTATCATCTATCTGTCTGTCTGTCTATCTATCTATATCTATCATCTATCATCTATCATCTATCTATCTATCTATCTATCTATCTATCTATCTATCTATCTATCTATCTATCATCTATCTATCTCTATCTCTATCTCTATCTCTATCTCTATCTCTATCTCTATCTCTATCTCTATCTCTATCTCTATCTATCATCTATCTATCTATCATCTATCTACCTATCTATTATATCTATCTACCCATTATATCTATCATATCTATCCATCTATCTATCATCTATCATCTCGCTCTCTCATCCACAGTATCTGTCTTATCTTTATGTGTCATCATCATTATCTATCTATTATCATTATCATCACCACCATCATCTATTATTAGATATCTAAGCATAAGTGTATGTTGTTTTTCATAATTTCTGGGTTTTTTGCCAGATTGTTCCTAAAAATGGAACAAGGAGAGACACTGTAGTTAATTCATGTTTTGACTGCAGCTTGGAATATTTTTGGTGCTTGAGAGGCAGAACATTTTTAAGAGCTGGTAATGCACAATCCCAAAACTGTTGCTAATTCTGTCTCTTCTAAGCCAACGATAGAGAACTAAGCCTAAAGCCATTTTTAGCTATCGTGGCAGATCCCTTTAGTGAGACAACTAATAGTAATTATTTTCCTGTCCTTTCACCACATGCATTTTAGTGTGAGTTTTAGCACCTTTTATGAAGATCCATAAAAGGCCTGCAGGTAACAGAATGAAAGCTATCAAACAAAAAGACATAAAGGACTCGCAGGAAGTTTTCCCCCTAAAGCAGATTGGTCCACATACATCAATGGCAAAAGAAAAGAGTGTAGCTTAATTCATACTTTATTCTGCCATAGCAACTGCAATGGAATTGGTTTCGGTAACTTAGGGGACAATGATAAGAGGCACCTTAAACAGTTGCACGGTCCAAAACAAATGTTCACACCCAGGGGATCTCTTTTACAGTTCTGTATTGGAATTCTTACCATGAAACATTGATCTGTAATACCTTGATTTTGGGTTGGGATGGAGAATTTAACAAACGAGTTTTCATAACTTTTGGATGCTAAAAAAGAGATGAATCTGAAAGCCCTGAATTTATCTCTGCAGTGAAGGCTATTTTGTTTTGTGCATTTTGCACGCAGAGGGATATATGGATCTTCCTCCAGTTTCCCTGGAAGGGATTGGATAGAAGGAGAAAAAAAAAACCACCCAGCATCGCGAAGACATCCCCACCCCTGATTATGCAGTACTGAAAGTGTTATTTTATTGTTTTGTTTTTGTTTTTTTGAGAAAAACAGGATGGCCAGATTTTGTTTGGTGCCGAACTTTTATGACAACAAATGTGTGCTTGTGTGCTTATGCGCTCATGTGCATGATGGTGTTAAGAAGGTTAAGGATGGAGCTTCAGTTTATAATTTTTGGCTTGGTAACACCTGCTACAATGGAGGAAGAAGAAGAATTTTGATTCTGCTCCTAATGAGAATGTGATGCATGTTCTGGTAGCTCTAGAAAGCCTGTCTGCGAGATACTAGAACATTCTGTCTGAATTCATTAGTTTACTGTTGTTTAAAGTGATTCTTGAGCTTCTGTATAGATCTGTTTTGCTATTTTTTTTAAAGACTTCAAGCAGTAAAGAAGATTTCTCAAAATTCATGTTTGTAGGAATATCTTTCTCTTTTTCTCATTCTCTTTCTGCCTGACATATGGAAAACTATACACAATTGTATTGGCAGAAAGATTTTCAGTAGAATTATTTTAAATAAATTGGCTAAGAGCTAGAAGGATCCTGCTTGGGTAATTTCTCTGAGAGCCAACCTCATGAACCCATTATAATTTCTTTATTAAATCAGGAGCTAAGCATGTGACATCCTTTCAGATATTTAAATAATGCTATTATAACCTCCTTAGGCAGTTACTCTTGAAGCTAAAATTATCCTATTCATCTCTCTTCCTAAAACATGGTGTCTAGTCTCCCAATCATCTTTGTGTTCTTCTAATAAGTTCCATTTTTTTAAAAAAATCTTAAAGTGTGATGTTCAGAACTGGACACAACTCTTGTTCTGATCAAAGCAGAACAAAATGAAATGATTGCCTCCTGTGATTTGGAAATTATGAAGCCTAAAATTTGAATGCTTTGGAACTACCCAACATTGTTGGGATTATATTCAGTTCACACTCACTAACATTCCAAGATCTTTTTACACAAGTACTGTTTTTAAACTAGTATTCCTCACCCATATGTGTGAATCTGAGTTTGCTTCCTAAGTGAAGAAATGTTATTTATCTATTGAGCTTCACTGTTATTTAAATTTCATCCTACTAAAATTTCTATTTATAAATTTATCTTAACTTTAGAACCAGGTCATAAGTACCTTTTGGGGGAACCATCATAACTATGAATGGTTGCTAAGCAACCTGTCCTTGAGGACTACCTGTAATATGTACATAAATATAGCATCATTTAATACTAGCAGTATCATAACTTAAGCTGATATTAAGTACTGCAACTGAAAAGTAATTCAGCTTCATAAACATACAGTACTGAAAATGAAGCACTTTAAAGGGCTTTTTTAAAACCCTCAGGACATGAGGAAGCTTCAGAAATCATTTGAAGAAAAGTTGTTTCTAAAGACTAGATACTAAATGGGAGAATGTAACCCTTCTCACATATGGGAAAAGAGGTGACTCTGTTTGTACAATCAAACTGAAAACCAGAAACATAAACTGCAATCAAATTATGCAAATAACTGGACGATCCTTTACATATAACCCACAAGATAAATATCTTATGGAAATATCCTTTTCTTCTTTTAGACAATAAGGACCTTTACTCTACTCTAATCATTTGATCTTTTCTCAGTTCTCCAGGATGACTTAAAGATATAGCTAATCCTTGTTTAATGACCACAATTAAGATTTGTAACTCAGTTGTTAAATGAAGTGGTGGCTAAGTAAAGTGGCAACTGATCTTACAATCTTATTTCAGCTTTGCTTTACAGATGTACAAGGGTTGTAAATGTCAGGACTGATTGCAAAGTTACTTTTAAAAATCACCATTGTAACTGCAAATGGTTGCTAAATAAACCAGTTGCTAAAATGAGACTAACTGCTATACATAAAGGTCCAGCCTGACCATCATTATCATAGGTTTCAATTCATCTGGTCCTGGAGATTTAAGCTTATTCAAAGTAAAGAGGGTTTGTTTTTGAGCTAAGTTGCAAATGCAGACCTTTGAGTAGACATCTTAGATACGGATTATTACAGCAGGCCCATTCATCGCTGTGGGAGGTTGTTCCAATGTATATTTTATTTTGGAAACATTTTATTCAGAAAGAAGCTGCACTTGAATCTACTGAGGTTAAATCTGCACACGCACACACACGTACACATGCATACACATGTATACAAATGCAAACAGAAACAAGCAAATCTAAAGGCTCTCTCAGGCTGATGTAATAGACAGAAGGAATAACCTTGATGAACAGAAGTAAGAGCTGCAACCAAAACAATGGTCAGGTGAAAAAAATCTGACTCCAGGGACAAAATGCAATATAAGAAAGCATCTCACCCATGACCCTCTCTGGTTCTGATAGTAAGGGAGAAAACAGGAAATGGGGGGAAAGATGAACACATTCAGAATTCCAAGATTCTGCTCCTATAATCTAATAATAAAAGTAGCATTACTTTGAATGTCTTTGGTTTCCATCTTTGGTGTTTGGCTGACAACCGAATACACTGGATTGTCCATGTAATTTTCTTGGCAATAATACAAAATTGTGCTGCTGTTTTCTTCCAGCTTGTTTTTTTTTTTCAGTTTGTCAAACTTAAAAACACACCAGGTGGCAAGTTGTCCTGTGGTGAGTTGGCTGTGGCCTAGATCTGTCAGTGCTGCTAGTACTTGAAAATCCATTTACATATCGTCCATTCTCAATTCACATGGAAGTTTTCTAAATTGTTGTTTGTGTAGCAACTTTCCATGTGGCAAAACTGGTCTTTTTTTTGACTCTACATACAATAGAAACAGAAATAAAATGACTACACTTGTGAAGGATGCATGGTAATATTTCAGAGATGGTCATGTGTCCTTGTTTTGGTCAAATGTTTGCATCAAGACTGCACTGATATCAGGCATTGCAGATGCACCAAACACAAGTGGAAACACATGAGATTCTGACAGCTTTGGCAATATTTCTTCCAATCTATACCTTTGGATCATTGATATTTAATGCTGATTGCACCAAACTGCTTGATAAGGAACAAGATCCAAGAATTTGGAGACTTCTTAGCTATCTGGACTTTTCAGCCTTGTTTGGTTGAGTAACAGTTAACAATCCAGTCTGGAGGGCAGGGGAGGTTGTTTTGATCATCCTGACTTTAGACTAATATTCAGCTGCTCTTCTTGAAAGAAGCCCAAACAACTCTATTCCACTGATGCTGGAACAAGCCTATTTTAATATTCTCAAAGCTATGCAAGGGGAAAAATGAGGATGATTTGTGCCTTTGAGCCAGAGAGAGGGAGCAGGGGAGAGAGATTAACTACAACCATTTCACTATATTTTCTCTCACTCAGTGAACATTTTCCTCGACAAAAAACTCAAAACAACATCTAAAACTACCATCAACCTATTCTTAGGGGAGGCATTTTCTTCCCATATTCTGATTTACAAACATGACTTTGTATTGCCTTTGTGACCCCTTTTGTTTATTTTTATGAAGAAGGAAAAATCCAGCACACATTTAAAAATGCCTTGCAGGCAGCAATTGGTCCTTCTCTGACCATCAGCCCTCACATTCAGTATTAAGGTCAGTAATCCATCACCAGTATGGTCTTCCATCTTTCTCCTTACTCTGTTCATGATTGTAAGTATAAATATCTACAAAGAAACAGAAGCTTAATTTGTTTTATTTTCTGTACCTTTTCATGTATCTTGTATTGTTAAAACAACTAGCAATGCAACTGGTGATGAATTAGGCCATTTGCATTATAATAGCATATAAATATTATTTATTTGGTTCTTTCACTTAGCATCTGTGGAGAAATTCGTGAAAATGGCTGGAGAAGTTGGCAAAAGGATCACCAAAAAGAGAAAGAGATAACAGCATATATCATTGTCCTTGGCCAGGAAAATCTGAAAATCCGGTTAGTTACAAACTTTAGTGGATAGCTTTAGTGGATAGCTTCTCAGATAGTTAGACAAGAAATTGAAGGATGGATTTATGACCATCTCTCCTAAATCCAAGGTGACCAGTTTCATAGTATATGATGAGGGCTGCCCTCAAATTTTTTTGAGGAGATCCAAGAACCAGAAGTCATGTCTCTTGTCTGTCATAATGTTTCTATTTTCAGGTTGAATGTGTTACTAAAACAGGTCTGTGTTTTAATTGGCAATAAATACTGGCAGTCATACATGTTGCTGACTGTAAGTTATTGTTATGGATTAATGACAAATTTTCTTCATTGTTGTTTGAAGAGTATTGTGAAAATTATATTCTTAATACAATGATTAGTCCTTGTGACTTGCAAAAAAAAAGCCTGGGGTTTTGAAAATAATTAACATTATGAAAAAAGACATATTCAAAATAGTTAGAATGGAAGCTTACTGCATTTTACAATCACTGTGTCAAAATCACCATAGTTTCGTATAATACACTCAAACGAAATCCAGAATTGTAGAATTTTCCTTTTGTTTTCTCCCCCAAATGTTGGAAAAGCCTGCTAAACTTTGATTTCTAGCCAATGAATGGACACAATTCAGCCATAGGACGAAGAGCAAGTCCTCTTGGACATGGTATTGGCATTCCTGGAGAACCACCACCAGTCATTATTAACAATATTTATTAAAGTGCAACCATGTGTTATCAACATGAAGCCTCTGTTTTAGAATAGAGTAGAGTAGAATATAATAGAATAGAATAGAATAGAATAGAAAATAGAATAGAATAAAATAGAATAGAATAGAATAGAATAGAATAGAATAGAATAGAATAGAATAGAATAGAATAGAATAGAATAAACAGAGTGGGAGGTCTTTTAGTCCAACCTCCTGCTTAGGCAGGAAACCGTATACTATTTCAGACAAATGGTTATCCAATCTCTTCTTAAAAACTTCCAGTGGAGGCAAGTTGTTCCACTGATCAATTGTTCTCATTGTCAGGAAATTTCTCTTTAGTTCTCGGTTGCTTCTTTCCTTGATTATTTTCCACCCATTGTTTCTTGTTCTACCTTCAGGTGCTTTGGAGAATAGCTTGACTCCCTCTTCTTTGTGGCAGCCCCTTAAGACATTGGAACACTGCTATCATGTCTCCCCCAGTCATTCTTTTCATTAAACTAGACATACCCAATTCCAGCAACCATTCTTTATATGTTTGGGGCTACTGAGTTCTAAGGGTTTGGGGTAAGTTTTGGTAGGTCAGTTACAAAAATGGTAACTGTGAAAAACAGTCACTTTTTTCAGTGCCATTGTAAATTTGAATGACCACTAAATGAACTGTTATTAAGTAGAGGACAGCCTATAATGCATGTCAGCACATACAGAGAAATTCTATGTGCATTCATAGTCAAAGAATAGGGAGAAAAGAAGGAAAATGTTCTACCAAGATTTTGTTTTGAAATGGCAAAATGGAAATAGCTGACCCAGTCCATAAAAGATGCAAACAAGTGCTTGCTGGATTTTATGTATCATTCAAATAGAATATGACCAAAAAATTTGGCCACATACCAAGAATACTATGAAAATTCAAACAATACCAGGAAGAAAAATATAAAGGATTTGAGGAGCCTGAGAAAAAGAATAAAAATGATATAAGGCATTTTAATATTTTAAACATTGTTGAGAAAGCAGAAAGTCTAGATACTAAGGTTTACTCAGTGGAATAATTTAGAATATAAGAGTGAACTTATTCATACACCTACCACTGGCACAACAACATTTTTTCCAGCTCTTTGTTTCTGAACAATGGAACTTTATGTGCTAGTAAAGCTGCATGAGTTTGATTAAATTAATGTATATACTGGTGTTGTTGCTGGGACTGAGAATTTAGGATTGTAATACAAATTTTATCCTCCCTGAGTGAAATTCGAGCTAATGAAACTATAGCCACAGGTATCTTTTTTTCAGTTTTTAAGAACTGGAAACTTGGTTTTATGAAAATTCAGGATGCTGGATTCCACACTCCCTCTGGTATACTAAGGTGAGCCTATGTGCACATATGCATACACAGACACATACATTGCAGAATATATTGTGATTAATAATGTAACCTTCATGGGCAGAATTTGGATCAATTGGATTGAGATGGGCAGCTATAGAATTTGAATGAATGAATGAATAAATGAATAAATAAATAAATAAAATGATACATTGAAAGAAACCTACATCTTTCCTTGAGGCATATACATTTGATTGGTTCCCTGTCCCTGACCATGCATTTGCACTAAAAAAAAGGGGGAAAGAAACTTCAGGAACAATACAGCGTCTGCTTAATGCAGATATAAAGCACTTTAACTTTCACCACATTTTGCCTTTCCAAGGATACATTGAACCAAAGTTTTATAAGCTTTTGTCCAGATATTTTCCAAGAAATGTTAGAGTATCACAAACACATCTCAATCCAGGGATACCAGTATGTCACAATATTTCCTCATAGTCTTTTCTTGACTTGAAGTGGGCAGATGTCTCACCAGAAGCCCATATCTTTGTTGCTTGGTTGCTATAATCCAGGAATGCTAATTGTTGGAGCTACTCAAAAAAATAATTGCATTTTCACTAGCAACCTTTAACAAAAGAGCTTGTAATGTAATTTGGTCAATTTTTATGGATAAGATTTGGATTGCCGATGTTGCTGGAAAAACAAATCAGGAGGAATGCCTGTAACAGTTCTGAAACAATTCATTTACCTTGAGTTTCAACAAATAGCAACCCTCCAAGGATAAAGTCCATTGGAATTTGATGTAATTTGTCAAGCTCTGCCTAGACTTGTTTAGTAAAGGTTAAATGCACTTTGCTTTGCTCACTGAGCTCATTCTAGCTTTCTGTCTGTCATTTTGTGTTGACTGACTGTATCTGACTGGGATGACAAGTGCTGAAGTGAAGACAACACGCAGGGCAGTAGCCTATGTGCTGAAGTACTTAATTAAACTAGCCTTGAAGAAAAATAAGTCTGTTTGAAGGTCATTCCAAGCCTTCCTTAGGCTACAATGACACCATCTGTTTTTTCCAAGATGTAGCCTAAGATGTTATGGGCAACAGATGGTTCATTCAGTTCTTTAATTTGGATCATAACTCAATTTACCTACTTCAAGGTAAATCAGGATTTCATGACAACAATCCTCTGATAGAAGTCTGTTTTCCTGTCCTGCCTGGTAGCAAATTACTTTTACAAAAATATTGTAAGCAATGAGAAATTCAATATTGTAAGAATATGGGAATGTTATGATGCATGAGAGACAGTGTATACCGGTTCTACCCTTATCTAAATTGATGATGAACAGAAAATGCCCATTATCCTAATACTCCAAAGGAAAGAATGTGAACCCATAATGCACAGCTTTTAGTCCCTAGCAAGCAACTATTTAATTTAGTCCTTGATTTATGGTCAAGATTTATTACCTGAATGGGAAAGAAAAATGTTTTAATTATTTTTCCAATGATTTGATCCTACCATTGTTTCATTTGACTCTCATAACAGGAGTAATTATCAAGGAAGAGGGATGTCTTGTTCTTGCAGTTGTTAATTTAAAACAGTGGTTCCCAAAGTGGGCAGTACCGCCCCCTGGGGCGGTGGGATGCCTTAGGGGGCCAGCTAAGAGGCAAGGGGGCCAGCAGGGGGCGCTAAGAGGTGGCAGGGTGGTGTTTGAGGCGCCGGCCCCGTAGGGTCACCCCATTGACTGTTGCACTGCTCCGGAGCCAGCGCCTCGAATGCGATAGCTCCAATGTACCGCTCCGGTGCAACAGTCAATGGCATCCGTGGATCACCTAGGGTGAGGCAGAGGAAGGAGGGCTTTGACCACATGCCCAATATCCAGGATCCCACTCAGCCAAGCCCGCCCCTCTTTGTAGTTACCGTGCCTGACAGAAAGTTCACAGGCTGTCCTTCCCACCAGGAATCAGCCTCCCAATCTGCCCCCCTCCCGGGGCATTCATGTCATAGAAGGCAGTGCTGTTCCCTCCTTCCTGGAGCAGGGCAGGATTGAGGAAGCCTAGGGCAGGAAGCTTTGCTCTACTTTTGCAACGTGCCATCTCTGCGTTCGACACTCTGGCTCCGCAGGTCACCCCATTAAGCCCCTTGCACCGTTCCGGTGCAACAGTCAATAGGGTGAGCCTGCGGTGCCGGAGCCTCAAACGCCCCCCCCCGCCGCCTTAGTGCCCCCAAGGGAACCGGCAGAGGGGTGCTAAAAGGTGGCAGTACTGCAGGCTCGAGGCGCCGGCTCACCCCATTGACTGCTGCACCACTCCAGAGCTGGCGCTTCAAATGCGGTGGCGGCGGCTTTGCTTTACATTCCCAAAGTGCCACCGCTGTCGCATTCTGTCTGTCTGTCTGTCCGTCCATCCATCCATCCATCCATCCATCCATCCATCCATCCATCCATCCATCCAAAAGGTCTGTCTGTCTGTATGCCTGCCTTCCTGCCTATCCATCTACCTACCTGCCTGCCTGTCTTTCTGTCTACATAGCTAGCTACCTACCTATCTACCAATATAGATCTATCTGTCTATCTATCTATCTATCTATCTATCTATCTATCTATCTATCTATCTATCTATCTATCTATCTATCTATCATCTATTTTTCTACCTACCTACCCACCTACTTATCTATCTATCTATCATCTATCTATCTATCATCTATTTTTCTACCTACCTACCCACCTACTTATCTACCTACCTACCCACCTACCTATCTGCCTACCTACCTATGTATCCATCCATACAAAAGGTCTGTCTTCCTGCCTGCTTGTCTGCCTGCCTGCCTACCTACCAACCAATATATCTAACAACCTATCTACCTACTTCCTTACCTACTTACCTACCTACCTACCTACCTACCTACCTGTCTCTCTATCTATCCATCCATCCATCCATGTTCGAAGTGCTGGCCCAGCAGGCACATCGGGAAAGTAGAGCAAAGCCAGTCTAGGCGGGAGGGAGGAAGGGAGAGAGAGAGAGAGAGAGCTGATGCATCAGATTGAAATGAGGCCTAGTTTAGACTGAGGCCTTTTTCCATATTGAAACATCTTTGGCTTCTATTAAAGATTTTGTAGATGAAACATGGTCAAGACTATCAGGAAGCTCTCACATTTTGTTGAGGCTTTAAACAGGATCTATTGGACCAAACCTCCACCCTAAAAGAATACTTTTCTCCAATGTATTACAGTGCCAATTCTGAAGAAGGCAAAACCAAAATGTACTGGTAAATTACAAGGAGAACACACACACACACACACACACACACACACACACACTCCCTTCTAACCCTGTTGGAGCAGGTGATTGGACTAGAATAGATATCTCATTATCTTTCTCCTCCCTCCCTCCCTCTTTATTTCTTTTTCTTTCTGTCTGTTCCTTCCATTCCCTGCTCTTTGTTTGTCCCTTTTTCTTTCTTTCCCTTTTCTCTTTCTTTTCTTCCTTTTTCTCTCTCTTTCTTTTCTCTCTCTCTCTCTCTTTCCTTCTCCCAGGCTCACCCCATTGATTTGGTGCATCCCTTCACTTGGACTTGCTTGGGCAGGTCCCTCTGGTGCAGTGGGCTCAATGGGGTGGACCTGTGGGGTTCGCACCTAAAACGCAGCAGTGGTGGTACATTTGAAAAGTCGAACAAAGCCAGAGGTCAGTAATTTTTGCTGCAAAGAATCACAAAAGCTTCTCGGTTGTGCACAAGACACACGTCAATGTAATTCAGCAACATAAAATAAAGAAATAAAATAAAACAAATCAACAAGAATCTCTGATTAGATTTTATTCACTACTAGAATCTAATCAGAAATGCTTTGCCGATTCTAGTCCAATGACCTGCTCCAGCAGGGTTAGAAGGGAGTGTGTGTGTGTGTGTGCATGTGCATGGCTATCAAACTCCCAAAACAGGTCAAGTAGCTCTAGGGAGGCCAGTCATAAATTAGAACACTTGCTAAACAACTAGCCATTTGGTTTGTCAGTCACCTGGCCATACCCACCCAGTCACATGACAACCAAACCACACATACCCGGTCATGTGACCAGCAAGCCACACCCAGCCAACAAGCCACGCCAGCCAGTCACATGACCAGCAAGCCACGCCATCAAATTAGGCTATGCCCACAGAAATTTGAATCCCACCCCTGGGTGGGGGGCACCGAGGATGAGTTTGTAGCACACCAAGGGGGTGGTGGATTGAAAAAGATTGGGAACCACTGATTTAAAATAATATTTCCAAGACATTTCTCAGGGCAAACACCCTCCCAAACAGGGGTGGGATTCTGCCCGGCTCTATAGAATCAGTAGCTCTGAAGAGCAGAAGAAAACAGAACTGGTTCTGTGTTTGCTGCTGTTTGGCCCACCTGCCCACCCAGGCTCTTACCTGTCCTTTATTTCCTGCTTTTTCAACCTCAGCTGTTTTGCACAGCACAGCTGAGGTTGAAAAAGCAGGGAAAAAGAGGCTTTCTGAATGCTGCACACCCGTGCACAGCACTTTTCAGCTGTCCAGGCGGCACAGTTTAAGGTTTTTTACATGCGCGCGCAGCGTGAATCCCACCTCTGCTCCCAAACCAAATTAAAGAGATAGAAACATAAAGTAAATATAATAAAAGAGTAACAATAAAACAATAAAATCATTGCTCACAGTTCTAACTTCCTGTTGTTTATAATGACTCCCCGCTTTCTGCGTGCATATCAAGAAAAAAAAAGTATTGTGGAGCACTATGAAATGGGCATGTTCATATCAACACACACACTAGAGCTTAATCCTTGTCTTCTGTACCAAAATGTCAAAGTAGTCTGTTTAATTCTGAATGGCACAAAGTGAGATAACAGATAAATTGCTAGGTTAATATTAGTAAATTGTTTTAGCAATTTCTTCTTTAAAAAGAAAAAGGAACTATTAATACCAAAGTAAATCATGACATCTCTTTCATACTGTCCTTTATTTTGATCCTTATCTTAAATCAGTTACTTTGTTCATTGAAATCATCATCCGTCCAATAAAACTTTTAATGATATATAAGCATGTTAGGGTAGCTAATTACATGCTATTTCAATTTAAATTATTTCCCCTTAATAACTGTGACTATTAATTTCTTGGCTGAGAAAGAATAGGAAGTGGTACCCAGATGTCATGTGCTGGCAGACAAAAGAAATAAATCAGGAAATGCAACCAAATGAGATTTAATAAGCTTGAGAAACAAGAGTCGTAAGGAAACAAACTCAATGTTCACCTTTTGTGGTACAGAGAAATTGTGATCTCAGAATTATGATTATGAAATGTGCACACTTATCAGTTAGATCAAACATCATTGGAACTGTTCACAAGTTATGTGATGCACCTAAATTAATTATCATTTTCTAAGTAGGATGAGGTCATTTGGATATTTAGAAAACACATCAATAGAACTTGAGGGCGAAAGAAGAAAGTCACAGAGGCATCTTTGGAAAATTAACATTTGAATTCACTCTAGTCCAGTGTATTAAAGTAAACAGAAAGCAGAGAAGCTTATTACACACCCTTCATATCTGAATTTCAAGAATATTAACCTCAACAGATATTTACAAGAATTTTTTTAAAAAGAAGATAAACATTTTTTTCTGCATCTATGTCACAAAAGTTTTAATTGATGGGCAACTCAACATATTCAAAAATAATAATGGAATAATAAAGCAGCACTCAATGTGTCACCTTGACTATAAATCGGATGCAGCTTTACTTTACAATATTTCCAAATTCAGACATTAAATATCTGAATTCTAACCTCCTATGGCTTATAGGAAAAAAAAAATGGCTTTTGGGGAAAAAGTGTATTTTATCACTGATCACATTGGGACAAGAGAGGGCACAACCCCTACTATTGTACTTTTTTATAATAGCTCTCATATCCTACTTTATTTCTGGAAAGTTAAGCAACTTTCCAGAAATTTCTGGAAAGTTAAGCAATTTAAGAAATTTCTGGAAAGTTAAGCAATTTCTGGAAAGTTAAGCAAGAATTCTGTTATTCGTCAATTTAGAAGATCTCATTCTTCTCCTGTTTCTGTCAAAAATGTAATAATTTGTTTTTAAGTTGTATCAATACTTCAGAATTTGGTTTCTACCTTTAGGTGCTCCCATGAGTGAATAATGAAAATGGAAGTATGATGAGTAGAGGGAAGGCTACACTAAGAATTCTTAGTCAACAATTTGTAGATCCCCAAGTATGATTATGGTTCTCAAAGCTTTTTAATAGAATGAAGTGGCTTATATTTATAATATGGATTCAGTCTACCTGAGATATCCAGCAGTAGATGGTCAGAGATAGAAATCTCTCAGGAAAGGCTGGTAAGTAATAGAGAAATATTTGTCTTATTCCATCAAGTTGAAAAAGTGGATTTGGGTTCTTGATACTAAGCATATCAAACCACTTAGAAGTTCAAATACCTGTCTTTATCAATATTGCCCAATCTGTCTCCTCAGTCCCCCAGTGCGTGGACTTCAACTCCTAGAAATCATCAGTCATCAAGAGTGGATAAGACTGCCTTAAAACAGGTGAAGGATTATGGGGCATCCATGGTATTATGTTCTGCATATTTAGTCCATAGAAGCAGGGATCCCCTTTGGAACAGAATATCTTAGCGCACATAGATATACACTTTAAAGCCCTTGGCACATAATCATCAATCAAATTAAAGATGATTACTGTCTGCTTGGCAGAAATAATGTTGTGCTTCTAAAACACAGTGGTTTCATTTCTTGCAAAAATGATTAAAGAGGGTACTTTTCTAGTTATTACCATATATATTGAATAAATATTAAACCCAGTAAACAAAATCCCTTTGGAGGTGGGGTGGGAGGAAACTCGCCAACATTATGGAAAACTCACCAAATCTGATGGAAAATAAATTAAACCCAACTGAAGTTGTATTTTAAAATGCATCAAGAATAAAAGCATCAGATAAAGGGATCTAAGTTCTCCTGACTTAAAATACACTGGGACTTTGTATTTGTGCAACTATATTCCAAATGTAATTATTTAGAGTTTCCATTCTTAAAAAGATGCATTTACGTTATAGCTTTTTAAATGGGCAAGTGTATTCGTATTATATGTTGAGTCAATGCACAAGCCTTAGTGTCATCGCATTACTGGTATATCTTAATTTCTGCTAAATTGCAGTAAAATTTTGCTTTAATGGACTTCAGATGCAATAAACAAAATCTGCCAAAATATTGTATGGTTCTGTGCATGTATAAAAGCCCATTTTCCATTTACACATGCATAACAAATCTCATGCACCATTTTATCCATGCGTACAATTATGCATGTGTAAATCCATATTCCCATTTTATGCATGTATAGATGTGTAAAATCTGCCGATATAAAATCCCATTCTGATTAAATGGATGGTTTACTTTTACAGGCATCCCCTTCCCCTTTTAGTTCATTCAATTGAGTGTTACTTTATTCTGTGTTTCATAACTAAATGCTAATTGACTATAAATGAGGACATTGTGAATGAAAGAAGAATGTGAAGAAGAACAGCAAAATGGAATAGATAGATTTCTTTTAAAAGGCTTTTCTTCCTAAAATCCTAGATGACAGATATGTCTGATTTATATAAAAGCTAAAAGTTTTCTGCACAAAAATATGCTATTAAAAAGAGTGTTTTTAAAGATGTATCTATTGTTTCTACAAAGGGCCCAATTTCTTTGACTAATGGTAAATTTTAAATGAAGGGGAATAAATGCTTTCTGAAAAATGTTTCTGCACTGGAAACAGTACTGCTTCTCTTCTCTAATGCTAAAATAGCAGCTTATTTTTGTACACTTTGTATGGCTGATGCTGTTCAAAAAATAAACTAATATATCTCTTTGTGGCTTACATAGAAGATATTTGCATATTTGTTCATTTATTGACACCTTAAACAAAGTTTCCTAGATTGGGAGGTTCTGCAACTCCAACTACATCAGATACACGTGTGTGGGTTACGTCTGAGAGAAAAAAAATCTAATACAATATCATTTGGATATACATGTGTATGTGCGTGCGTGTGTGCGCATATAAATTTTAGCCTTTGAAGGAACTGTATTATCAAAAGAGAAAACCATGGCTTACAATGGAAATCCTATTCCTAACAATTTTGGTTGGTCTGTTCCAAGCATGATTACATCTGGACTAAATCCTGTATTTATTTTTTTCCTGTTTTTTTCTGAATCAATTTCATACTTCCCTCTCTATCCTTGATTTGTCACTTCTTAAGTGTTGCCTTTAGTATTAACTGCAGTGTCTTCAGTACTCTCACTGGAAGAGAGGGACTGGGGAAAGGCTGCCACCCCTGAAATATGTAGGAATAGCAGAAGTTGAAACAACACAGTCCAGTTTTTCACCTGTTTTTAGATGAGGGGAAATATTGCCTTTTAAAATATGCAAACCTTTTGCCTTGATATTATCTGTTATATAGAATGATTCCA
Source organism: Notechis scutatus (assembly GCF_049901735.1). Taxonomy (NCBI): domain Eukaryota; kingdom Metazoa; phylum Chordata; class Lepidosauria; order Squamata; family Elapidae; genus Notechis; species Notechis scutatus. The sequence goes on along the minus strand of NC_142010.1, from coordinate 83,532,715 downwards.
GAAATCTTTGACATGAATGGCTCTATAAAGTCTAAATTCCTCCAGCTCTGCCATCCTTGTAAAAATAAAATATCTAAGTGACAGGGTTGATCTCATGCCACATGGCACAATGTTGTATACAAAATGTTATGTTGGAATAACAGAATGAAAACTGATTGCCTAGAGAGAACTGAAAGATGGATCAGCCTTTCAAGTCAAAAGTGAGGCTCTATAGGATGTTACTTATAGCATCTCAGGTGAATCATTCCTTTCCCAGGGTATATTCCATACATTAAGTCATTAAATTGGACTCAACTTAGATTCCTAATACAACCAATTCCAATTAGCAGCTCATACCCTATTTGCAATAGGCCAGTCTTCTACTGTGAAATGTATACCAGTTTCCCCCCTCAGTGTAAAAATATACAATGCTACTGCATATTTTTTTTTTTTTTTTTTGCTGCAGTTAAATGTTCAATCAGTCCTTTTTTTTTTTTCCTGAAAGTTCTGGTTTCTTTTTCCTTTCGTATATTTTTCATACATCTCCTACCCAGACTACTGTGTTGCCCTTCTTGATTCCTGAAACTTCACAGCGTAATTTATTTTGTCTGCCATTGATTATAAAGAGTGAATTCTTTGCAGGTGTTAGAAGGTATTGACCAAATAATCCACTGTCTTGGATAATTCTGTTGAAGCTGTTCCAGGGCCAGTCTTTAGATCTGATAGGGTCTTTTAAGTTCTTCAAGAGGTCCATTTTCCCTGTCGACAACTCAATAAAAAGCACATCTGTTTGCAAATGTGAAGAAGCATAAATATAATACTGATTGGCTTCGGTGAAAGAGGATTGGAATGTCAGGTGGGATATGTGCATAGAGGTTTGCAAATCATAAATCAACTTGATTTTCCCTTGGACTGTTATGGCCTGGACTTTGATCCTCCTACTCTCTTCATCTGCACTGACCAAATAACGTCCATCTGGAGAGATGTAGGGAGTACCTGATACATCATCATTGGGACCAATAACAGAATCTGTAACACTGTCAATTATAAGTTGTGGAATTCTTGGTATGGACATGTTTGCTTTGCACTGCACAAAGAAATAACCTCCCAAGTGAGTGTAGGCCATGGCCTGGGGCAGGCAGCAGTAGTTTCCGAAGCTGATAGTCTTGATATGAGCCATGGTTTCCAGATCAATTTTGTGAACTGCAGCCTTTGACTTATTGAAGATGAAACCAAACCTGTAAACAAAAAGGAAAACATGGTATAACTAACTATGCACTTTAAGAAATGTGGGTTCCATTCATGAGTGAGCAAGTTTATGGTGCCCGAGTGCTCAAAACCTTATTTAAGTAAGGACATGCAAGAGCACACAATTTTCGGGTGAAATGCCAAACTTCAGTCTCAGGTATGAGATACTGCAACACACCTTCAAAAAACTAGGAGTGACCATCATAAACAATGAGTGAAGTGAGAACAGAAATTAGATACCATGAACTATAAATTGATTTCAAATATTTAATATGATGACCACTGCCACATCTTTAATAACGTCTCATCTGTCACAGTGAAAATTACAGTTTGATGAAAACCCTGAAGAAGCTTTAGGCAGCTACCAATTCTGGAGCCTCATCTTACCCAACCTTGCTTAGATCAAATGTCGCACTATATTTTGATCATGGGAAGGAATGAGGCAAATAAATTTTACCTTGTTTAATGCCATCTTAGAGCTTAATTCTGAGCTGCAATAGAGTATATTTAGTTGGACACAGAGGTATTCAGGGAAAAGACATTAAAGGTGAAACAACACACTGTCAAGTTTTGTACCATGGACATTTTTGGGTAATAGCAGAAGATCATTGCTTCTAGCATTTGCTTTAAGTCTCTTGCTGCAAAAAAAATAACATTATCCTTCTGGTTATTGCTTTTCGGTGTCTTAATGTATGTTTACATTGCATAAAGATTTTTAAATATATTAGACTAACATAAACCTGACCTCAATAAGTGATACAGAAAGCTATTTTTTCAAGATATGCAAGTCTTTTCTCATTGAGTTGTTTTTAGCCATTGGTAGCATAGACATTTGAAATCAAAGGGTTTACTAAATCTACACCCATTGCAAAATATAAATGTCTATATAGAAGAACTAGCTGGGGACACATATGATGGTAGATTTTTTGGGAGGCAGACGACAGTATATCCTGATACCCTTTAAACCTTTCCTTCCTTTGCAGAAAATGCTTATTAAACAGAATGAGGTGGAAGAGTGCTAGAAGAGATGAAGAAACACTAAACGGTGCAATCTTTCTTGAACTGAAAAGATGGTATCTCCCATTGTGTTTTGAATTCAAAAGAATTAATAGGAAATGTTCTACATGGATCCCCAACCTCGACCGCGCCTGGTTCCGACATGGAACTGCGCCGCCCTCACGAGCGCATAAAGATGCGGCGCAGCTTCTGTGAGGAGAAATGGCTTACCCCATCTTTATGGAGAGTCCGCGACCCGGTTGGACCCCTGTTCTACATGGATGGTTCCTCCACCTGAGAGATTAAAATAACAAGATTATGGTATTTGGATTACCAAATCTGGACGACCACAAAGGCCAGATATATAGCAGCATTAATTTGGAATGGGTTTTTGTAATTTCTCAAACCCAATCTATACAGTTTTTGATTTTTTTTACAGAAAAAACATGGTCCTAATATTCCAATTCCTTTGATTGAAAACCATATTTCTGACTGTTCTAGTACACAGAAACTCATTCTTTCTCCAAATAATAATCATTATTGTAAACCACAAAGAGCTTTGGGATTGTGGTGGATAGTGCATAATTATGTAAACAGAAAAAAATAGAGTTGAAAGCTGCACAATATCATGCATAGAAATTCATTTCTTAAGAAAAAAGGTTTTATATTCTTTGATCTTGCAAATAACCCTGGAATTTAGTTCTTCTTGCATCAATTACAAATTAAAAAAGAAATCTCGTGCAGAAAATGAAAATGGTGTGTGACTAAGGAATAATAAGATTATGCCTGCTGTTCCTTTGTATCAGGATGCATTGAAGTGCATTAAAAAAAATACTTTAAGCTCTTCTTTGCTTACAATAAATGTAAGGTTGCATAAAAACCAGTGGTAACTTTAAGACATAAAGACTTCAACTCCCTTCGCCATGGCTGGCTGGGGAATTCTGGGAGTTGAAGTTTACACACCTAAAAGCTGCCAAGTTTGAGAAACACAGGTCTAAACAGACATCTGGTAGTCGGATTTATATGCTCAAGGAGATTTCTTAGGAGACATAACCAGGGTTACATTGTCAGTTGAATGAAACAGATCAATGATACACCTGCTGTTATTAAATAAGCACTCAAGCATTTACTGTACATTCCCTCCATTTCTTTCCTCTTGGTGGCTAGATTTCATTGTTGTTGTTCAAACCCAGAGTTTGAACAATACTAATTATGATTTCCTCAAGGAGGCAGCTTTAAAGATCATTAATTTATATTGACATCAATACTTTTGTCATTCCATATGAGACAATAAGATATAGTACAGGGATTCTTCCAAACTCCACCTCCTGTCTTAGCTGACTATAGCTCACTCCAGTTTTGGAACTTGTGCTAAATCATTGTTTGAGTTGACACGCAAATGTGTGTGAACTTCTTACTTGAAATCTAAATTGCAAAAATTGAAGCTAGGCTTGCAAGATCACTTGGGATTGGTGTTACTGTAACAGCATTCTATAGTAATCTCCCTGCCTAAACTGCTGGATGCCATCTCAGGGTTGGCTGTGGAATTCTCCAGGTTTATAATCCTGGAGGACTTCAATTTGCTCTCCCTGGGGCTGGCCTTGGCAACAACCTGGGAGTTCATGGCCACCATGGTAGTGATGGGCCTATTCCAAGTCATTTATGGTCTGACTTGAAACATGCCAGACATATTTTTCTCATCAGAGCAGTGGCAAGAAGGGAAAGCTACCTTTGTCATGTCAGATCACAAGTCTAATCATGATCAAACTCAATTTATTACACTTATATTACTCTTTTCCTCCAAGACCTCAGAGTAATTGACATAGGGATTCCATTTCAGGTTATCCCCACTATAGCAAACCTGTTATATGATTTGGATGGGGAAGGGAGGCAGGTCAAAGTTATCTAGCAATTTGCATGACTTAAACCTGGGCTTCCTGACCTTTAATTCAACAATTTAATTTAACTGAAAAACCCTACTTCACTTAGATTACACCTGGAATCCCATTGTAATTCTATAGATCCATATTATGATGATTTTATTATGCTTTTATCTTAATTTAATATTTTATTAAATTATTTTATTAAATTTATTAAATTAAATGTATTGTCCACATATTTTATACACACACACATATACTCTGTGTGTGTGTGCATGTATATGTACATATATAAACATGTGTGTGTATGTGTGTGTACACACACACATGTATATATATATATATATTATGATGCTTTATTTAATCTGAATTTGTATATCTGCATGACCTCTGTAGATGCCATAATTAAAATTAAAATAAACATCTGGAATTGGAATATTAGTATACATATTTGTATCTGTATACATGTATGAATGATAATAATTTGTATGTTACCATTGGCTGTGCAAATGTATAAAGAAAACATATACAATTTCTGAAATTAAAAAAGCTTTGTCATGGCAAACTTTTGGCAACTCACTGGAAGTGATTCTGGATATTGTACAATCAACTGGCTTCATAAATATTGATGATACTGCTTCATGACTTGATCAGGGTTCCTCAACCTTTTTGGCTTTGCAGACTGGCGGGGATGGTTCTGTGCACACAGCAGGAATGTGGACCTGCTGTTTGTGCAAATGGAGCACACGTGCACATGCTTGCCTGCTGCTCATACAAGTGTGGATATGCGCATGTGTGCTTGCCCACCACTTCCATGGGTTGGTTCAGAACAGCTCAAGGCCTGGTAGTGGGCCATGGGCCAAAGGTTGGGGCCCCCTGGACTAGATGGCACATTTGCATTTGCAGTGGCTCTAAGCCAAGAGTAAAAAGATGTAGATAAGAATTCCTCGAATCATGTTCTAACACGGGGGGAGGTATTCCAACTTAATCGCATTACCAATTTTCTTCTTGAAAACATCCTGAATATGCGTCAGACTGCAAAAGTTGAAATAAATTTATTAGACTGCTGCTATACCAAAACTTAAAATAAGAATCATTGGTTGAAGTTTTCATTCAATTAAATTAAAACTCAGTAACAATCTTGAGAATGGATGAACTAATGGATAATTCTATCAGGCTAGTCATGCTCCATTGCTTCTTGGAGTCCATTCTGTCCATCTGATATCATATCCCATTTCTAGACTCACAAGGGGTTTTACAGAAGATTTTATGTCTTCATGAGGGATCTTTTTTTTGGCAAGAGTACAAAATTAAACTAGTATTATCTGTGATTCAGAAGAATTGTTAGACTGAAGGTACAACTGTTAGCGAACTCTTACCTGATGTGATTGATAATCAGATTTGTAGGTGGAATAAAATAATCATCCATTCCAGTCAGGTGGGTACCAATGACCTGCTGGTTCTCTCCTGTACTTGCTTCTGATATTACCTACCATGAATAAACAAACATTGGCCACTGATAGGAGCAAGAAAAAAAGTACTGAAATAAATATCTAGAAGGCCTAAAATGCATACAAGACCAACAAGATTGTGATCATCTGCATAATAGTATTCCATAAGCCAAAATGGTGGTTATATCAGTTCCTAAAAATAAGTATGTTAATGAAATGGCATCTCTGTGTAGGTTTGTAAGATCAGAGAATAATTTCAATTTACTTTCAACATGTTTATATTGTATACAATGCAGTCATGCAGGACTTGAAACTGTCCCACATAAATCCTGCAATAATTTTTCCACACTAGCTAAATGAACACAGATGCTATATTCATGTTTATTTAATCTAATGAAACTACACAAGGCCAATTCATTGTGTTGAATGTCTACAGCAAAGTTATAGTATGTAATCATTTCTATAAAAGTATATGTAATATAGCTATTAGAAGATGAGGTATGGAAATAAGAAAATTATTTTTACTATTCTATTTTTTTAAAAAGTCTAAACTTTAAACATGAAATTCTTTATTTTTATGGAAACTCCTTTCCTCCATTAAAATCAGCAAAACATAAAGGTGAAATCTTAAAGAAAGTGTTTACATTCTGAGATTCTTTTGTAGGAAGGTGCTGTTGATTCAGCATAGCTACTCATCAGTAAACTCATTAGAAATCTGTTGTTGAGCAGGAATGCTTTAGAGCAGGAGTTTGCAATCTCTGGGCCACAGTACCAGTCTATTGACAATTAGGAACTGGGCTGCACAGCTAGAGGTGTATGGTGGACACGTGAGCAAAGCCAAAACCACCTCCCCGGTCCACATAAAACTTGTCTTCCATAAAACTGGCCCCTGGTGCCAAAAAAGTTGGGACCGATGCTTTAGAATGTCCAGCTAAAGAATTCACAATCAAAACTGCTGAAGCATTAAAAAAAATTGCTTCAAATATTTTGTTTGGTATATTTAAAGTTTTCTTCATTATACTGCTAAAAATATTATATTTCTTGATGAGGGGATTTAACATAATCAGGAAAATACAGTATATTTTATCCTTCCTTCCTAATACAATATAAGCAAAATTAGAGTAATGCAGTGCACCTAACAAAATCCTAGGAATTCTACAATTTGTGTGAAATAATTTGCAAAGTGTTACAGTTCAGACAATTAGGAGCTTGTATTCACAGTGATTTACTTTTTGTGCCATGATCATTTGCATATAGAGATGGCTTTGCCACTATTACAATGGGTAGACAGAGAATGATATTGAAGCTATCATTTATCATACAACAAGCAGCACAAATCCATAGGTTTTTATGAGCATAAATGGCAGGCTATGAGTAGGGCTAATGCTAGAATTGTGTAGGGACATCTTTTTTTCTGTCTCCACAGTGCTGGAAGGTAATCTACACGAACAGAATCTTGTCTTTCTAAAATTCATTTTTTTTTTGTTTATTTCAATAATGCAAATTACAATACCTAGGAAACTGGCAAAATAAGAGCGTTCATACAAAGCATGTTCTTTGTAGCAAAGGAAAAATAGTTTGGTTCAAGGATTCAAGCTTATTTAAGATTGTCCATGAGACCCATCAATTTTTTGGAGGGGGGAATCAATTCCATAACTCCAAATTTTTTAAATTGGATGCCTTTTGTGGTGGCTTGCAATTCACAACTAGATTGTGGTACATTAAGAGAAGGATGATGTGTGTTCTGGATGGAGAAAATGAAGAGAAAGAAGAGAAAGAAAATAATGCAAAATAAAAGAAATAAAAGGAGAGAGCTAGCATTTAAGGTAACTCTAAAATTAACTGCAAATAATTAAAAGTGATGTCTGCTTAAATGATAAGAAGAATGGGTGGTGGACTTCTATGATGATAAAAAAAATTGGTGGTAGACTTCTACAATCCCGTTATGCTTGAGAGATAGCTTTTGATCTAGTGGAGATCTTGCAAGCAAGAGAAGGAAAGAGGTTGCTATTGCTTTCCTTCATCTTCTCCTTGCCCCCATTTCCAGAATCTATTCTGAGGGATGATCTCCTCCAAAACTAAGGAGGATGAAGCAAGAGGCTGCAGAAGAGGACAAATCAACAGAAAGTGTATTCTCTTGTTCTTTCATTAGGTGATAATTCTTGGAGATCAAAAACTGCTCAATGATGTTGGAATATCTTCACCCAGTGACATTGAAATTGTCAGTACCTTTCAACACGCAGATTTCTGGCTGTCAGTTCTGTTTTTAGACAGCTCAAAATAAAACAAAAGATGGAACTACTCTAAACAGAGGAATGGAGGAGGGGGAAAATTGGTATGCAAATGAACAATAATATTTCTATTTTTAAAATCCTGTTTATAGAAAACTATAAATACACATTTAGTTATTAAACTCATTAGAAATTTACCTGTAGTGTTGGATGGGATTTCTTCATATCCCCCCAGCTAAGTATCCATATTTGGTCATGTGATTTATCATAATGTAACTTCACTGGCAGAGGATCAACATCCAGAGACTTCAAAGAAACAACAAAACAACGACAAAAACCAGTTGTATTAGTTTTTTTTTTTTTCCATGAAGAGGGAATGCAATTTCTGAATGTGGAAACTAACACAGTTAACAAACTGCTAATGAGAATTGCTGGATATGCTTTCCATTTTCTATTAAAATGAGACAACATAGCCTGCCATTTCTACCATAAATGCCCTGTAGAAGACCTCATAGCCTACTGAGACCTGTTCCTTATATTAGTAGTACTAATGTCATCTATGATATCATCCTGCAGATGGTCTCCCAACATCCTTATTACATACAGAATTTGCCTCCAGATTCATGCCATTGACATCAACAAAAGACCTAAGTCTAGTGGCTTTTCTCCATAGAGTGTTCATTACATCCAGCTATGAGGAGCTTTGGAACATTCCCCTGCACTGTAAAGTGCTTGCTGTTTCCAAAAGCTTTTCTCCCTCTCCCTCTCCCTCTCTCCCTCTCTCCCTCCCTCCCTCTCTTTCTCTCTCTCTCTCTCTCCTGAGGGAAAAACAAAACAAAACCCAAAACATCAGGGAAGGAAACTGTTCCATATTTGCAGGCTTGAAACCCTGCATTCCTATTGGTCCAGACAAGCCGGATCGTGATTGGACGGCTTGAACATTCCTGATTGGCTCATACAGGGTTTGCCGCGGTTGGCTAAAACCAAGCGCGGCAAACTCAAAGAGTTGTCATTGGCTGCCTAGCCGCAGCCAGCTCTATAAGAAGAGCTGCCGCGCGCTGGGGTTTTGTCTCAGAATCTATCTGCTTAATAAAGAGCTGTTGTTCACTATTCATGCCTCGTCTATCCTTGGGACCCACCGACCGAACATAACAGAAACAATTTAACAATCTTTACATTTAAAAGAGAGCTGATTTCCCCCACTGTAAAGATTTGCACTAAGACTTGGCATTATGGTATATGCATATTTTAAGACTGGTTTCATTAGGAGTTTATCCTTTTTCAGCAGTTGACATGAACCTGAGCCAGTCTAGATTTTCCAAACTATTAAATGGATAAAGATGAAAACATGTTTCCTTAAAAAATAAAAATAAAGCAGTTAGAGGAAGTAATACTTTATTATTTAAATCAATCAGTGTATATAAAAGACAGAATAAGCATCTTATTAGGGAACTGTACATACTGTATTCCTTTATACATGAAAGAGCAGATGGAAGGCTGTGGGTTCATGAAGGCACCTGGTTTCATCTTTCTACTCTTTCTGAACTTTCCTTCCTTCCTTCCTTCCTTCCTTCCTTCCTTCCTTCCTTCCTTCCTTCCTTCCTTCCTTCCTTCCTTCCTTCCTTCCTTCCTTCCTTCCTTCTTCCCTCCCACCCTCCCTCCCTCCCTCCCCCCCTCTCTCTATATCTATATCTATATCTATATCTATAGACAAACACAATACAGAAGCCTGATGATGGCAGCTGAGATTCTGCAGAAACGTCGCTACAACTTTAAAAGCACAACTATAATGACGTGGGAAAATACCCCAACAAAGCTGAATACCATACATAGATACATAGATACATACACACATACACACACACACACACAGAGAGAGAGAGAGAGAGAGAGAGAGAGAGAGAGAGAGAGACTCTCATGTGAAAAAGAAAGTACGCCTTCTTTGAGTTCTATGGTTTAATGCATCAGGACACAGTAAAAATCATCTGGTTTTTAAAAGTAGGTAAATACAACCTAAGATGAAGAAGAACACATCACATATTACACCATGTCATGGTGGAAGTCAATGGAATGGAATGACTACTTGGAAGTTAATGCATATGAAGTCATCACTGTAGAAAACCTTATTATTGGTTTCCATTGTACTCAATAGGATCTATTTTAAGTAAGGATGATGTGCAAAGAGCAGGCTTCATGTATTACATACATTCTTGCAATAGGATAGGATCTTGATGTACTTATACATTGGATCTGGTCACATACATGCAATGTTATATTGAATATTGGTATAACAAAATAATCTTAGTCTTAGCAAATCCTTAGAATTGTACATGCATATGTTCACTTATTTTTTTAGAACCCATTAGAACCCATTAGAAGTGTTCATGTAATAATGACTCCTTTTCTACTGGCCATTTTATTTTGCTTGTAATAGAAACCTTGCCATATTTATAACAAATTGCAAATAGAGGTTTCCCCCCTCAACAAACAGACCAAACAGTAGACTGCAAGCCATGGTTAAGGCAGTAGCTAGAATCTCCACAGGGAAACAGCAAAATTCTTTGCACTGTCAGGGCTATTTTTTGCCATCTTAAAACAACTACTTGTCACTGTAAGATTACCTGAATGATTTTCTGTGTCTGAATATCAAGGATCATTATTTTATTCCACTTAGGCTGAGTAACATAAATATATTTGTCTCTAACATTGACTGCAGAAGCCCAAAGGCAAGACTGAACAACTTCACCTTCAAGAGTAGGACAGATATCTGCCTGAAATAAAAAAAAGAATCTCTGTCAAACATATTCACAAAGCCCGAAACCTGAGGATGTTAAGTAAAAATTATGCACTTATTTATGCACTAAAGTACAGGGATTTTCTTACTTGTACTAGAAACAGTCTTGTGCTCTTTAGTATGCAATACTTTGAATTTATTAATAAATTTTATTTATTTTATTTATTATTTAGATGTATAATCCCACCTTCCCACACAAAACTCAAAGCATCTCTCTCCAGCAAGAACATGAACTTTCAGATTGGATCTATTGTTCTGCATTCAAAATTGCATTTCTATAGCCAAGTGCAATGTACCTTATCAACAAACAAGCACCAAACTCATCTTTGTACTTTTTTATTCATACACATTTGTGTAACTTGTTCTCTCTGTTCATGATTTAATTAGGCTCAGGTTTCTCAATTAAGTGAGGTTCAAATTAGGCTCATGTTTCTCAGTCTGTGGCTTGAAACCTGATAGTTTAAGCCCTCCAGAGGGATCCTACCTTAGAGATAATTGGGGGAAGGTTGTCACAATACTTTTTTTTAATCCTCTGATGTGCCTTGCACAGGCAAGAAGGGACACTGTTAAAAATACATTTTGTGCTTGCTCCCTTTGTAAATCCATTACACTACCCAAAAATTTGCAAATCCATGTAGTATATAGATTAAGATTTAATTATTAAAACTAAGAAGTGTATTTATTTCCTCAACATATCATCAAGGAAATTTTGTTTATAGGAGAGATATCACTTATGTCAGAAGCCACCATATCTACAGAGTTTAAGAATCCTTGTGTTAGATCAACATTATCAATACTCTGGATATTAATCATGACCCCAGACTTACATAACTGGTGAACACTTTCTCGTTTGGTTTGATATGTCTCTGGATCTCACAGTCAGTTGGCTGAATTATTGTGATTCCATCCTCAGAAAAGACATAGAACATACTTCCCACACTGAGCCCTTCAAGAAAAAAGCGGAACAAAAAGAGCAAGGGAAGAAAAGTCATATTTCCCATGTCTAAAAGCAAAATGAAAGCTAAACCAGAAAAGGAAAGTACTAACAAGGAAAAGCTGGAAGGAAAAGGAAAAACACCTAAAAATTAGGATGCTTTTGGTGCATTCACAAAATTAAAGTTCATATCACAAGTACGGCTTCAAGGTGTGGGAAAAGAGGTACAGGTAGACCCAAAAATGTTTTGCCTTGGTGGTAGCAGTAAAAACTTCAAATAAGAAACTGGGGTCATGGATCTGTTGATCAGACAAGCAGGCTTCCTTCCTTTACAGGAAAAAAGAGACCGCTAACCATGTTGGTTTTTCAGGAAAACACCTCAAATGCAGGAATCCTATAATGTATTGTGCATAGTTCCAAACTGAAGCAACACGTGTTATCTATGGTTTTCAGGGAATATTTTGTTTGATGTCCAATAGACTTTGGGAATTGGTCAGTTACCATAGCCACCAAAGCAAAGACATTTTTGAAATTTTGCAAACTCTAATTCACAACTATGGAACCTTTTAGCATTGCAACAGCACTCATCTGTGAAAACTGGGGCATTCCAGAAGTTTGAGAAAAATAATTTGTCAATGAGCTGCTAGTAAAAGATTGCATTCTACATTTGTGCTTAATCAGAATGTCCCATGACTTAGGCAGAGGACTTCATTTTCCATTACATGCAGAAGCAGTAATAAATACATTGTATGCTGTATTGAGCAGCTTTTCCATCATTTTTCAGCAATCCAATCAATACACATGATCAGAGTATACAGATTTATACTGGGTGTTTTGTAATGGCTACTGTCATTCCAAGTGATATTGATAGTGTACTTATCTGCCCAACATCCATAGTTCTGTTGTGGTCAAATTTTGTTTTACTACTTTTTTTTGGTTTTGCATGGAATATACATATATATATTAATTTAAAATATCAGCTGTTGTAGATAGTAATTCTGCTTCAGCTAGTGATTCCAAGTCCTGTTCAGACTAGAAATGTTCTGGAGAAGATCACATGCTTCCAGGACTAGAAATTAATCCAGTTTAGGTTAACCACTTTCACTCCCACTTATTTCAAGGAGAGATAATTCAATTCATGCTATTACTACAACTGAGGGTGCATTGTCAGAATCAGAGACAGTTTAATAATTTAATAATTTAATTTAAGGTCTTTGATTGGGATAATTGCTTTTTTAAAAAAAGAACAGTTCCAGATAATACTTATTTTCTTGGTTAATGGATGTGAACTTGCAGAAAAATAGAGCAAAGAAACACTATGGTACCTGGATTATTCAATCTTATTATGTTTTAGCCTATGATGTTTAGCCTCCTAGTTATACCACAGAAATACCCCAGTTCATCAGAATGGATCTAGAAGAATGAAGCTTAAATATGATGCTGGAGTGAGGAACCATGCATTTCTGAAAGCATAGCTAATGCCTGACAGCTTTAATTGCTGTGGATCAGTTAAAGTCTTTGGCTCAAAGTTTCTTACGTAACAGTTCATTATTGAGAACCTTTTCAACAGGGATTTAAATATGCACATTTGGAAGGTAGAGTTTGGCCTCTGATGAAATGAGTGCACATTTCTGCAGATATATAAAATTGGGAGATTTTTAATCAAATTGTAACAATCATGCAGTGATTTATGTATAATTGTGAATTATGAATAGTTCATGCACACTGATTTCCTATTGTACATGACTGTTTTGATAAAAACACATGATCTACATTCTAGATTTTTATATGTCATACTCTTAAAACAGTTGCTAATGGTAATACCAATAATGTATTTAATGTTGTTTATGGATTAGTGATGCAAACACACATTCATAATACATTTTCTATTAGAATACTGTATGTTGTGCTCTGAATTCCACTAGAACCAGTATTTCAATTGCTAAAAATTACATCTACTTTTATAAAGTACAGTATTCCGTTTCAATTATTTTTATTTTGAACAGAGTTTAACTCCAAATGGGCTTTTAGAATTCTTCATTTCACATAGCATTTTCTTCCAAGGAACATGCTTGTTTCTTTTTTCTTTTTCCCATTTGAATTATCCTATTGAATTTATTTCAAATAAAGACAATGTAGCCCCATGACTGAATAAGTTTTCTCTCAGGGATATTAACTTGCAATACAGCAGAGTGTTATAAACAAAGAATGGTTCTCACAATCTTTTTGCAGATGAGCAAAATTTAATTTTGTCTTATCATTATATCTGTAATCGGGCTGTGTTTTCATTATTTGCAGTCTGATTGTCTTGTCCTCTTTCTGAAATATCCAGTAGAGCAAATTTAAAAATTCAGGAATAACTGACATAACAACTGAGAAGGCAGTGCAACATTCATTGCCATCATCTATGATGTTACATTTACCGTATTTGAAATTAATCTTAAAACTGCCTTTCTGATTTTCTCAGCATTTTGTAATAGACATTTTATATGTCTACTTGTCTGTTTGCTATTTCTCTACTTAATCCTATGTGATTATTTCTACTTTCATATCATGAGAGATGAATGAGGACATTAGAGAATTGAAGGAAGAAAGGAAGGAGGGCATTCTGAGCCCAAGCTGAAGACTGTAGGAGATCCTGAAAGTGTATTACCTTGTGTTTTCTTTATTGCAAAATTCATTTCACTGTTATATCACTATTACTGATGTCTTTAATAAGAGTTCTCAACACTCTAAGAAGCCTTATGATGCTAAGGGCTAAAGGATACAGCCTTTCATCACAGGGTGCCATCAATATGGATTATTTCAGTAATTTAGCAGGATGTCAAGCTGTTTATAGGTCTGCCAAAGGCCTAGAAAGTTAGCCGTGAACACATTTGGTCGTAATCAGCATTTGTTAAGTTCAAAAAGTTAAACAAGAATTCCCATGCTGATTTTTTTTGCATGTGCAAATATATAAGAACAGTTATACTCCATAAAATTATACTTTGATACATGGATGAATATATATTTTATATTTTCATATAATATCTTTAGATCTGAAATGTTTGCTTTCCAAAGGAACATTTCATAGTGACTGTTTTATTTTGCAACCCCATATATTTTTCAAGTATGATAGTATGGAATAAGGCCAGGGGTGTATGCCTTCCAACCCTATTGTGAGATAGAAAGAATATTTGAATTTTGAAAATGTTTGATTGTTTAAAGCTGTGTACAAAAACTGAATGCATAATTGCCAAATAAACAGGCATGGATAGTAAGCAATGTTCTATTTTGCTTAAAGAAATGAGTGGGACCCCACCCCCCAATATGTACAGGATATTGAGGAAATATGGCATTGAAGAATGTGGCTTAATTAAACCATCTGTACAAATACAATTGTGAAGTAAAAATGACAGGGACTGGTTGCTATAATTTAAAATATATTTCATATAGGTCAAAAATAAATATTATTCTGCTAATGATGATGATAATGTTTAAACTCTCAATAATGGTTTTTTTTTTTAACATATGGAAGATCTAATACAGTCTTCCCAAACAGGATGTTTTTCAGAGGGGTGAATTTCAACTTCCAGAATATTTAATAATGACTATGTAGTTGAAGAATTCTGAGGGTAGAAGTCCATATGGGTAGAAAATGTCCAGGTGGCACAATACTTGCCTGGCCTATTATGTCTTAGGCGCCCTTTTGAAAATGTATATTACTATATTCACATTGTCCCAATTATGCAATTGGTTTGCCTGTGCCTTAAACTGAGACTGGCCAACATTGCTAACATGAGTGTAAAATCAGTAGAGAATGGTTTCTTATGGATTTATTAAAGCAGACAAGCACATTATCACTACAACAAGACAATGTTACTGCAGTACCTTCCTCTCGCCACAGTATGTTTGCAACTGCAGTATCAGAGAAATGGGAGAGCCAGAAAATGGAAACAAAAAACATTGTCAACATTTCATTGTAGCAGTTAAATGATGTTAATACTCTTTTTCTCTTTTCTTACACAATAGCAATTTCTATAGTAAGCGATTGCATTTTTCCAGAGAAATGAGGTTGTTGGAGAGAACCTCACCAATTTTGAATTTTTGTGTTAGAATACCAGACCCCACCTCCCCTCCCAGTCAAAGTATTTGTACATAGGAAAACCATCAAATTCACCAAAGTATCTTGGATTGTTTGCCTGCAAAAAGGGTGGTAATCTTTGGGACAACTCACTGTAATCACATAGAGCATGTGTATCAAACACAATCATGTCTAGGCTATATATAACGCCATACAGGTCAAAATATTACTCTGCTAATAGTGATGATAATATGTTTAAACTCTATAATGATTTTTTAAATGTGGAAGATCTAATACAGTCTTTGGAACCAAGATGCTCTTCAAAATAGCCTTGGTTAGCTTGGTGCATGTTGGCCAGCATGTTACAAGCATAATCTGTTTTCCTCCAAGCACAATCGCACTATTTTATGTAAACTGGAATATCTAATATAGTGGCTACCTTATAGCTAATGCACTCCTGGCCTCTTCCAGTTGTAGACTTTAGGGCTATTCTGCCATCTAACATAAGATGGCAACATTCTGTTTGTTGCTGAAAACAAATTATTTAGGCAGATGTATTCAATTCCAATTCTCTCCTGTTTATTTTGTTGTGATATACACACTGGAATTAACGCCATACATTTTTGCACTTATCTGTAAAATATCTCACAGGTAATTTTTTAAAAAGTTATGTGTAAATTGATCTTTAAGGAATTTGTCACAGGCAATGTGCATGAATGATGAAGGCAACTAAAGCAATCCAACTAAGACAGACAGCTTCAACTGCCATCGTTAATTTTATCTAAAGAAAATGAATGCTAACCTGAGTAATGCCTTAAGAAATGTAGTTGGAACTATTATTTCCTACCCTGTATATTGAATCTCATAGTTTCACATTCCAGAACATAGTTTTGCAGATAATTTATGACTTAGGATATATAATTATGAAGTAGAGGGTTTATTATATCTTATTGTCTTTCCAACCTGAATGGGACAATTCTTCAAATCATGAATTGTAGTTTAGTTAGTGAATGTGAAGCAAAGCAAAGGGCTTCATAGTCATGAGCTGAAAAGAGCAAAGGCTGCTGGGAAGACAACTGAGGCTAATGCAATCCTGCTGCTGTTAACTATTATTATTGGATTTAATTAATTCAATTAATTTAGATTTAATTTAATTTAATTTAAAACAATGGTTTAGCCTGATACCTAAAGGGGTTGAAATTACAATTTTCATAATTTTGAAGCACTTTGGCCAAAAACCAATGCTAGCTGGTAATTCAGAAAGAATAGCTTGAAAAGATCTCCAAAGACAATCTGCTGGATCAATCAATTTTTAATTGATCCTTGGGGAAGGTTTCCCAACACTGTACTCTTCATATACCATAAACAATTTCAGAAATAAATTTGAAAGCATTAAGTTCAAGGACTCCTGGAATTTTTACCTTACTAATGAAAACTATATAAATTTCCATAACTTAGAAATCTATAGAAAAGAAACTATCACGTTTTGTAAATAATTCTTATTTCTAGTGGTCAATGTGAACTAGAAAGTCATTCTGAAATTAGACCTCAGTATGTGGTCCTTTATGCAGGCAAAATCCAGTTTGGCTCAAATCACTCAAGTCCATCAAAAGAGGATATATAATTAGAAAGTAGATATATAAATTAAACTTACGGGTTTTTCTTGCTGAATCTTCAATGAAGAGAGATGAAATGTCCTCATCTACCCCCACTTCATTTTTAGCAATGCAAGTATAGGCACCTGTATCTTCATATCGAACACTTTTGATATGAAGTTCACTTCCATTTGCTGCAGCACCACCAAAAGAAATGCATAAAGAGTTGGAAATGCAAAAGGTTGCAGAACCTGAACAATTGCCAGGATCCTCTCCTGAGCATATTACTTTGCTGGAGAGCTCTGATGAAATCAAAGAGATTATAGACCAGTCTCAAAATGATTCTGTTGTCCAATATTTTTTGAGGTGAGATGGCCTACAGAAGGAAAATTCTGAATATCCTGCAGATATCCACACTGATATATTTTGTCAGAATAAGGAAAGGACAATTGAAAAATCCATCCATAGAGTTAACATTTCTGAACTTTTATGAATCCCTTTTTTTTAATTGCATTTTTACAGGTATGCTGTCATTTTGAGTATGTGTAAAAATGGCAATTATGGGGGAATTCTGAAATTTGATTGAAATATACTTCGTATTTTATTTTTCCCTTTTATGGGCAATCTTTGGCCCTCAAGTAATATGCAGACCACAGAGGCCTGTTGTAGATACTACAGCTCCATCCCTGAACCTCCTGGTAATTCTCCAACTGTTTAATGAGCAGACTTTGCTTGAAAGTATTCAAGAAATTAAAATTGTTAGAGGAAGATATTAGGGCAGTACCATGTTCCGCTATAATAGCACCTCTGGCAATGGAAAGTCATCCTCCCCTCATTTATTCTTTGCTTTCTTTATATTACAATATTTGTAAATCATCTCAATCCTGTAAATTTTTGAAAGATATACAGGCAAGTTAAAAAAACTGCTTACAAAAATACAGCAAGAAAAATCTAATATAATAAGAATGCTTGTTCACAATCAGTCAAAGCTGATATTGGAATTGATTCTAGATGTAATATTCTAATGCTATGTCATTTCTTTTTTGCTTTAGGTTGCTACTTTCCAACTACTTCTACCTCTTCCTTCAGTTAAGATTGATCTCCTGAGCATATCCATCAGTGGTGGGATTCAAATTTTTTTACTACTGGTTCTGTGGGCGTGGCTTGGTGGGTGTGGTGTGGCTTGGTGGGCATGGCAGGGAAGGACACTGCAAATTCCCCATTCCCTCCCCACCCCACTAACCTGCTTTCCAGGTCCGTTGTCCTGTGCAGGGGAACAAAACGAGACCCAGCCAATCAGCTGGGTCTCAGGAGGCAGAGAATAGATGGGGGCAGGGCCAGTCAGAGGTGGTATTTACTGGTTCTCCAAACTACTCAAAATTTTCACTACCGGTTCTCCAGAACTGGTCTGAACCTGCTGAATACCACCTCTGATATCCGTGCAGTTTTCTTTGTACTGTTATGCAAGGGGTTTGCTATGATGTTCTTCCAGATTTTTTCCCCAACTTCCCAATGATGTTTATAAACCAGGTATTCCTTAATGGTTTCCGATCCAAATAAAATTATTAACTTCTGAAAAGGATAGCTAGGTGTGTCCATCAGTGGAAACATTCTACTGCTCTTTAGTATATTGCTGAAAACTCTACTGACTCTATTCAAAATGGCTAATTTGCAATGATCAGCAACAGAATCACTCAACTGATAATGGATGAAAAGAATTGAATACTGTCTTCATTCTCTAGCAAAAGAGAAGTGCATAATATACATAGAACCATTTAAAAAAGAGCTTCAATAAATCAACCAACAATATAGGCCCAGGTATATGTTATATGAATAGCACAAAGGCAAAGTAATATCTAAATGATGTAAGATCACATATTAGTAAAAAAAAAATTAAAAGAAAAATCCTTGAGACTCTGCCAATGATAGATAAAACTCACATTCTTTTTACCCTTACCTAAAATAAGAAGCTGCTTGGATAATTTTGATGTGATAGCCATGCCATTCTTTAGCCAGGACATTTTGGGATTTGGAATGCCTTCTGCATGGCATTTGAGGCTTGCTGATACTCCTGGTTCTTGTGCCTGACTTTCAGGATAGACACGAATCACTGGTGGCACTATGAGAAGAAAAAACAGGAACTGATGACTTCAAATTACATTAAATTAAGCTTTGCAGCTCTTAGAACATCAGATATTGTATGCAAAGCCAATTCAGGTGATTTGTATAATTGCATGTTTTTTTCCCAAGGGATGGGTTGCTTCTAACCTGGGCAATGATGAGTAAAAAACTAAGCACTGGATGTGAAGCTCTTCATTTCTTGTGATTTATATTTTAAAGTTCCATGTACATGGACCACACTGATTTTGTATTAACTGAGTAATTCCATTCATCCACCCACCCTTCCACCATCCTGTCCATCCATCCATCGCCCACTCACATCCATTCATCCATCCATCCACCCATCCAATTTATATTATCACCGGTTACAGAAAACAAATGACTCTAGGATTAACAACCACATGATTCATTTAATAACTGTAGTGATTGCCTGACAAGTGTTACAAAAATTTCATAACTCACAACTCATAACTCACTTAACAACTGACTTGCTTAGCAATGGAAATGTTGGCTCAATTGTGGTTTCTTTTCTCTCTCTCTCTTCCTCCCTCCCCCTCCCTCTACCTCCCTCCCTCCCTCTGTTTCTCTTTCTCTTTTTCTCTCTCTCTTAATTTTAAATGAAATCACTGTCTGAACAAATGAAAACTCTCTTTTCACCAGTTTTGTGCTTTTGATTGCAAGTGCAGATGCCTTTGTAATAAAAATAAGCCAATAATCAATGCTAAGACAGTTTAAATTAATATATTATATATAGTATATTTGGACATTATTAAATTATGAAGCTGGTGTTTAAAAAATAATTCTTTTCTGGGCAGCACACTTAATATAAATCTAATTATGTTTTACCTCAAAGACTAGAAAAGAACCTACCTCTTGCCAGATGGAATTAAACCATCCTGAGTTCTGGTATTAAAAACTGGAAGCAAATGCTATTATTGTTCAAATCAACATAATGTAATGAAATGAAAAATAAAAACAAGCTATCTGTCAAAACATTAGAATATTCTACATTTTGTTGCTGGTTGCAAAGTCTAATATGAGATATTATCAACTGTTAAATATATGAGTATTTAACATATCCAGGCTTCAAAAATCTGAATGGCTATTGGATGGCAGCAAAGTATTTGAGTTTTGTACCATTTTCCCACTATTTAATTGATTGATTTTTTTTTCCATTATGTGCCATCAAGTCTTTGTCAACACTTAACAACCACACAGAAACCACCTAAATGCAATTCAAACCTGGTAACCCAATTACTTTGTCAGTCCAACTATTTTACTTATTTTAGAGGGGGAGTCATTCTGAAACATTTCATGGAGGGGAATATTAATTCACAATGACTGTGCCGAAGGAAGGAAGGAAGGAAGGAAGGAAGGAAGGAAGGAAGGAAGGAAGGAAGGAAGGAAGGAAGGAAGGAAGGAAGGAAGGAAGGAAGGAAGGTCCTACTGCTTCACTGCTAAAGGTAATACTTGCCAAACTGGACAGAAATTTTTGCTGCCCCATAGTGTTTAGTAAATTGCTTTTCCTTGGTCATCAAATAGAGCTGTGAAACTTCAGAAGCTGCTTAAATCTCACTCCTAGTTTCCAAAAGTCCTAGTACTTTTGGATGAAAAACCATTAATTTGGACTTGTGTCAAGCTCTATCTAGGATTTTTCTTAGTGAGTCATCCCCCAAGTTCTAGCTCTTTTCTGATCTCAGATATCTCCTTTCTTGTTTACTTCCAAATTAGTCTTTTTATAAATCCATTCATCCTATTTATGATTACATATGCACAAAACATAACAAGTCATATTTTTAATCACAGGAATATATGCCGGGTCCAGACTGTTTAGGAATTCAATATAAGTACAAGCATTTTGAATTAAATACCTCACATTCATTTAAACCTTGGTATATTCTGTTTAGTGTATTGTTAACCAAGTTGGCATTTCTTTCAATGTTTTAAGGGCTGTCCTGTGTATAACATATCATATTAATACAATTGGCAAAGTATGAATCTCTGTTGTCATTGTTTTGACATATTTGTGCCCAAAGTAAGAAAATAACTGCTTTTGAGGTCACTTACTTTCTAATGAAAAAAAACCCTGGATCTAATGTACCCCCAAGCTATCTATCTTTTAATTAGCTGAAATGGATGGTACTTCTAATAGATGTATCCTCAGGCTGAATTAATTGAATTAATTATATGCATCCTCAGGCTGAATTAATTGAAACCAGTATCAGGCAACCAGAACAGAAAAATTCTGGATACATATATATAGGACATGTTCTTATGGGGTTATCAAGGTCGAAGTAGATATGGAAAATATTTTGGAATTGTACTGAAAATTGTTCATAACAAACATCCGATTTCCAGTATTTAACTATTAGTAAATATTTTATCAATCTAAACAACTCTACTGGATAGCAATTCAAAGATACAACAATGGCCACCGGACACTGCCACAAACTTGACCCTATATAGTAATTATCTTCCACCTGAGTTTATAGTGGGACCTAGTTTTTACACGGTGAAAAGAAAACAGCTTGACAGCTGATCAATCTGTTACCACAACATAAAACCAAAGAGACTTTCCTGTAGCTGTTTATAGTCTGGGCAACAGAAAGAGGAAAAAGAATATTATCATTGATTATAGTATAAACAGAAATCAGATTTCATACACAGCAGTGGTTGGAATTCTTTCAATACAGCTTCTTTGCTTTTCTACAATAACTAAAAGTTTGTGTATTCTTATATCCCTCTTGTCTATTTCAATCCTGCTTGCTGGTGAAAAGCTGCAGAATCATCTACTAAGACTCAAACCCAGTGTGAGATGTGAACAAATCTTGTTCAGTCTTGTTTGTTTTGTTTATCTTACTACAGCTAAACCTTACATACAGAGCAAGTTATGCTGTACAACATGAGGATGTAGAGTTGGGATTAACAATCTATGGCCCTTTCAAGCTCAGAATTTCAGAGTAAGCCCAAGATTTCAACATTCTCAACTGGAAATTCTCTAAAAATATTGAAGGACTGTTTTATTCACGAGCCATTGCAGGAATCAACTGAATAGGTCCAGGTCTCCTTCATAAAAGAATGGCAGCTTCTGAACTTTGTCAATTGCTTACAAGATAATAGGTATAAGTAAAAAAAAACATGGTTATGAATACATGGATACATATAAGAAAAATAAAAGAAAATAAAAGAAACAATAGGCCAAGGATGGTAGGCACGTTGATGCGCTTATGCATGTCCCTACAGACCTCTTAGGAAAGGGGTGAGGTCAATAGTAGACAGTCTAAGGTTAAAGTTTTTGGGGTTTGGGGAAGAAACTTTAATGAGAACTGAAGCGAACATGGCAATGGAGTCTCAGATACAGTTGCCATCCTAATTCCAAACTTCCTGTCTGATCAGCTGGGATCAAGTCCAGAGCAAATGTTACAGACTGTGAAGAGCAGGTGTGACATCTGGGGAGCCACATACAGCTCCACATCATCCTCTTTATGGCCTCATAACCTCAGAATGTGCAGCCTGAATCTTCCATTCCCATTTTTAAAGGAAAGTTTAAAAAGAAAGATACAGCTCTTTTTTTTTAAAAAAACACCAAAATCTAAAACCACAGGCCATTTTCTCACTACATGGGAAATTTAAGATTCAAAATGGTATCTTGAACTTCTGAGAAGGCATCCATTTTACTCCTTAAAAAACCCAAACTTTCTCCAATAGGGGAAAAAAATCAGTCTGAAAATTTTATCTTTGCTCAGTCTGGAGATGTACTTCAAGGGGAACAAAGATATAAAGTAAAAGGGTGAAAATTATGCTTGTTCATTCATTCTATACAACTCATACTTTTGTTTCTTCGAAAATTGATTATGCTGAAGAACTCCCCCTTCTCAACCCCAAACTGATAATAATAGAAACTGAAAAGTAACCTGAGAAAAAACCAAAAGAATTGAAATATCCACCCACTTTCACTTTCTACATATAATCTTTGGGATGTTTAAAATGTTTAAAACATATTCAGCATTTCTATCCATAATGAAATTTGTGTAAACATGGGAAATCTATTAGCAAAAATTGCACCAATAAACTTTGTGTTCAATACAGAACTTTCACAAAATATCAGTGATATTCTCTTGTTATTAAGTGAAACAATTATAAAACTTGCTTACCAAAATGATAATGGGGTAATAATTCTTTGCCCTATGCAAAGACAAGTACAAGACAAGAGAATGAAGATTTTTTAAGAATAGCTATTTGGAAGGACTCATTTTAAATGCCAGGAAATGAATACAAAAGGTGTTCAAAAGAAAACTTAAATTTTCTTCCTATTTTGCAGGGAAAGGAATCATAATAATATTTTTAATCGGTGCTGGTTCTTTGTGATAAGTATTCCTAAAAATATAAATCTACCTGGATTGATGTAAAGTTTCATATCTTATTCAAGTTTTTTCTGTGAATTTTTCTCAGTATTAATTAACGTAGCAGATGATTTACTAAAGTTGAACTTCTAAATCTGCCACCGAATTAAATTCAAACTGTCATTGAGATATATCTCTATTTTGATCTCTAAGACATTGTAAGTACATTATCTGCAAATAGATTAATTATATGATATGTTTTTATTCAGACCTTAAATATTCTTGAATGGCCTAATATCTGTGCTCTTACACAGAAAAAAACCATTTAGAAGTTGATCTATTTAGCATAAAATGTTATATCTAATATTCACAGATACAATACACCTCAATCAGGGGTGTCAAATTCAATTTCATTGAGGGCCACACCAGGGTTGTGTTTGACCTTGGGGGGGGTCAGCATGGCCATGGTAGGCATGGCCAACTTGATATCACTTGTGCTGGGGGTGCCTGAGATGGCCCGAGTGTTCTGCCAAAGAAAACGGGCTCCTGATCTCAGTTTTTGGCTGTGATGGTCTCCTGCAATTCTTTGCCAGCGAAAACGGAGGTCAAAAGGGCCATGTGCAGCCCTCATAAGCACAGTTTTTGCTGGGATGGCCTCCTGCAACCTTATGCCAGCAAAAATAGAGCTAGGGAGGGCTGCACGCAGCCTTTCCAAGCTTCATTTTCTGTGGCAGAGGCACCAAGCGCTGATCCTTCTCTGTTTCCAGGGTGGTCCTGTGCACCAGATCTAATCACCCTGCGGGCCAGATCCAGGCCTTGAGTTTGATACCCCTACTCTATATTTTAGAAACAAAAACAGATTGATTCAAATAAATAATAAATATATTTACACTAAAAAAGTAGTGTCTTTTTATTTTCAATTATAACTGATTGGAGTTAGAATCAATAAATATCTTACAACCATAAAACCCTGAGATAGCCTATCCTAGTGGTTTCACCTTAAACATTTTATGTCTCTCACAGTAATTGGCAAAGTCTTAATATAGTTTGAAATATGTTATGGAGTAATTTAACTCCATAACATATTTCAAACTGTATTAAGACTTTGGGTATCACAATATTTCCTTTGGCATAAGCAACATTATGCAGAGCCCCAGCTCAGTCAGTTAAGTTGAATGGCAAGAGACTCAAGACCAATGAAGATATTTTTGCACAGTGATAATATTGCAATGTATGTTGTGATATTCTCCAGTTTAGGAAACTTGAGGTTTAGTCAATTTATAGGGGATTATTTATTTATCTAAATTTATTGGCAGCCCAATTCCAGTGGATGTTATACCCTCCACTATTAAACATTTTACATGTGTCCCCATCGTTAGGGACAGAATATCTAACAAACTAGGTTTTAATCAGATTCACCAGATCTTTTTGTATATCTTTATACTTCTCTTGACATATAAAAGTCCATTGGGGACTGAATCATATTCTTTAGGATTTGGAAGCAATGCCTACAGAGTAAAACATGAGTACTTAAGGCTTTAGTCCAAGGCAATATAAAAACATAACATCATCACATCATATGTGACAGCAATGGCATTTTTTTCAAAAAGCCAAGACAGTCCTAGGCTGCATTAAAAGAGGGATAGAATCAAGACCACATGAAATGTTAATACTGCTTTATAATGCCTTGGTAAGACCACACTTGGAATACTGCAAGCAATATTCTGTTATTATTTGTCCTGTCACTATAGTAGCTGTGGATTGAGAACTGTGGAATATGCTTGTTGTTATGTCCTGAGCATGGGCGCAAGGAACGGAGATGAGGCATTGAACTGTGACTTCAACTCTTTATTAGTGACTTCAGAACAGAGCAAAATACTTGGGCAGCAGCAGCTCTTTTATAGAGCTGGCTGCTGTCAAAACAACCAATGATTTGAGTTTACCGCTCTAAGGAACGTCCAATCAGAGGCGACCCGCTGTCAGCCAATCAGATCAGCCAGAAACGACCAATCACGACTCGCTATTCGCGGGCCAATCAGAAGTGCAGGATTACGAGCCTGCTGTTGAAGTAAAACTATTAGGGTTGTTAATGAATGCGTTAGCTTAGTTCGTAACACCCTCCCCCCTAGGTTCCGTCTTAAGGGTGGGGTGACGTATTCTCGCAAGTAGGCAGGTCGCTTCACCTGTCTGCTTGACCTGCGCTGTTCCACCGGTTTCTCTGGTTCCGGTGGGCTGCTTGCTGAGCTGGATGGCGAAGACGGTCCCGCTGCTCCGTTGTGTGACTCGGGGCTGTCCTCACCGCTTTCGCCAATGCTGTCATCGGGGTTCCTTGGATTCGCTTGCATCGCGGTGCTGCTATGTGGTGAGGCAATCACCCGGTTCGGTTCTCCTTCTGGAGGTGAGTATCCCATGGTTGTTTGTGTAGGCTGCTGAGTTCCAATTGTTAGGTCGTCTGCTATTTCTTCTTCGGCCTCCTCGATGTCCCTTCCCCCCCCTGGTTTGGGATTCAGGGGACGAGATGGGCGTAGGTGCCAGTCTGGAGCGAAGCTGGTCTATGTGGCGCTTCCATAATTTTCCATCATCCGTTTGCAAACGGTAGGATCTGGGCCCGGTGAGTTGAGTTATGGTAGCAGGGACCCACAGTGGGTCACCTGAGAAGTTTTTTGCAAAGACTAAGTCGCCTACCTTGAACGCACGACACTTGCTGCTGGACCCCAAAGGCTTTTCTGGCGTGTAGGTAGGGTGTAGGTGATCAAGGTGTGAGCGAAGTTTCCGGCCCATCAGGAGTTCGGCCGGAGTTCTGTTTGTGGTGCTGTGTGGGGTGATGTGCTGGAGGAGAAGCATTCTGGTTATCTTGTCGTCAATGTCCCCATGTTCCATTTTGTGTAAGGTCTTCTTCACGAATTGGACCATTCGCTCAGCCCTGCCATTGGCCGCAGGGTGAGCCGGCGATGTTAAAGCATGGCGGATGCCCCTGTCTGCTAGATACTGTTCAAATGCCAGGGCAGTGAACTGGGGCCCATTATCTGAAACTAAAATGTCCGGCAATCCATGCGTAGCAAATAATTTATTCAATTTTTTAATGACTGCTTCTGTGGTGGTGCTCTTTATTTTGTGGACCTCGAGCCAGTTGGAATAGGCATCCACTGTTATAAGAAAAGTGTGCCCTTTTGTGGGTCCCGCAAAATCGATGTGGATGCGGGACCAGGGACCGCGAGGTGCTTCCCACTCAGTTGGAGTTGCTTTTGGTGGGGCAGCGAATTTCTTGGCACTTGCTACATGTGGCCACCCAGGCTTCTATCTGCTTATCTATACCTGGCCACCACGCGTAGCTTCTTGCCAGTGTCTTCATTTGCACGATGCCTGGATGACCATCGTGCAATAGTTTTAAAACTTTATGTTGTAGCTTCTCTGGGATGACGACTCTGTCTCCCCACAAAATGCAGCTCTTTTGAGAGAATAGTTCTGTCTGCCGATGTTTGAAAGGCGCAAAGGTGTCATTGAATTCGTTGTCAGGCCAACCTCGTTCCACCCAGCTGAGGACTCGTGCCAAAACAGGATTCCGTTTTGTTTCTGTGGCGATGTCTCGTGCAGTCAGCGGTGGTGAGGGAAGAGTTTCAATTTGGAGTGCAGTTAGGGTTGGAGCTGGATCGTCGATGGCTTCAGGTAGCGGGGAACGACTCAAGGCGTCAGCGTGGGGAATGGCTTTCCCCGGGCGGTGTTGCAGTTGATAATCATATGCGGCTAGAAACTCTGACCAACGTGTCATTCTTGGCGATAAAATGTGGGGAGTTGGTTTGTCTCCCGCTAAAATGCCAAGCAATGGTTTGTGATAGGTGATTATGGCAAATGGTCTTCCATATACATACTCATGGAAACGCTTAATGGCAGACACAATAGCAAGAGCCTCTTTATCGAGTTGGCTATAGTTTCTTTCAGTCTTTGATAAGGTCCTGGAGAAAAAAGCAATAGGTGCCTCATTGCCGTTTGGCAGGACGTGGCTTAAGATGGCTCCCACTCCAAACGGTGAGGCGTCGCAGGTGACAGTTAAAGGCAAAGTCTCGTTATACTGCATTAATACAGCATCTGAGGTTAAGAGGTCTTTTACTTGTTGGAATGCTCGTTCTTCCCGATGTCCCCAGACCCAGGAAGCCTTCTTGTCGAGTAGCCTGTGTAGGGGCTCAGCTACAGTCACCTTCTGGGGCAAGAAGATGTTATAAAAGTTAATGAGTCCCAGGAAGGCTTGGAGGTCTGTCTTATTTCTAGGTCTTGGGACATTTTTGATTGCAGTTAGTTTTTTTTCGGTGGGGTGGATTCCCTGTCTGTCAAGAAGGTATCCAAGGAACTCCACTCTCTCCGTACAAAGTTGACACTTGTCTTTTTTACCTTCAGGCCAGCGTCTTTAAATTTTTGGAGAACCATTCTGAGTCGTTTTTCTAATACTTCTCTAGTAGGGGCAGCTATTAAGACGTCATCAAAATAAGGCACGACCCCTTTTATGCCTTGTAATAGTCTCTCCATCAGACTTTGGAAAATGCCCGGTGCCATGCTTACTCCGAATTGGAGTCTATTGCACTTAAAGGCACCTCTGTGTGTGACTATAGTCTGGGCTTCTGCAGTCTTCGCATCTACGGGTAGCTGTTGGTACGCCTGAGCTAAGTCCAATTTCGCAAATATTTTTCCGCCACCCAGGGAGTGAAGAAGGTGTTGAACCACAGGTACCGGGTAAGCGCTCTGCTGAAGCGCGTGATTTAGGGTGGCCCGGTAATCCCCACAAATTCTTAACGATCCATCTGGCTTTATGGGTGTTACTATTGGGGTCTCCCATCGGGTGTGGTCAATCGGTTCCAACACACCCTGGGCTATTAATTTGTCCAGTTGCTCGTCAATCTTTGGCTTGAGTGCAAAGGGCACCCGACGAGGCTTAAGGCGAATGGGAGCTACATCGGGGCTGAGATTAAATGATATAGGGGTCCCCTTGTACTTGCCTAGCTTCTCTGTGAAAACGTCCTGGAATTCCTGGATGAGGGCCTCTTCCCAGTCATTGCTTCCAGTTTGGTGGATGCCAGCTAGTTCAATTCCGAGTGGGGCGAACACTGTAACCCTAGCAAACTGGGCCGGTCACGATCGACGACGGTCAGAGGTAGGGTTGCGGTGTGATCTTTGAAGGATACTTGGACGTGGCTGGAGCCGACAACCAGAATTCTGTTTCCTTGGTAGTCCTTTAGTATGATTTTTTGAGTGCTGAGGTCCTGGCGACGGATGGCAGGGATCAGCTGTTTGAGGGTTTTCGAGGAGACCATCGATAGGGACGACCCCGAGTCGACTTCCATCACGCAAGGTCGATTCTCAATAGCGACCTTTACTCGGATCTTCCTTGCATCCAGGGGCGAAGCGTGGCCAATAGTGATGGTTTGGTGTGCCTCTTCTCGTCTAGTTGAAGTGGCAGGTGCTCGATTTCTGTAGTAGTGGTTGTTCCATTGGTGGTTCAGGCGGTCCCGATTTACAGGTGGGTTGCCTGTAGCCTGGCGGAGATTATTCTCCCTCCTGATTGGACTGGACCCTCGCTTGCTTCTGCAGACCTTTGCAATGTGGCCTCTCTTTCCACAGGAGCGGCAGAGTGCGTCGAGGAATTTGCAGTCTGATCACGGGTGGTTTGCCCCGCAACCAGCGCATTGGCGCGGGAGTCTTTGGTTCCGTTGGTCTCGTTGGTCGCGTTCGGACCGGAGTCAGTTGACCTCCTCTTCCTCGCTGTCTGATGAGGATTCGAGGTCTTCATGATGGGCGGTAGTAGTGTGCCTCTCAGAGGAAGGCGTACTGTCCCTAGCAAGTTGGCGGTGTGGTACATTCGCTCGGCGCATTCGAGCGGCTGACTTCCTGGTTGCTTCTGCTGCAGTAGCGTCGGCGATGACATCTGTGAGGCTGATGTCTCCCTTCGCCATAATCTTGCTCTGTATTGTGTGGTCATCTAATCCCAGAACTATTCGGTCTGTCATGGCTTCCTCGAGGTTTGCGAAACCACAGAGTCCACCCAGGTTCTGGAGGTCCGCGATGAAGTCTCCAATGCTCTCGTTTTTCCGTTGGTCCCTCTGGTAAAACTCGTGTCTTTGGATAAGTGTTGGCACCACGGGTGCATAATGGGCCCGGAGGATCGGCACGAGGTTATCCCAATCCATTGTCTTCACCTCCGCGGGTTTTGCAAGCGCCTTAGCCATTTTAAAAACGGCGGGCCCGCAATGGGTCAGGAATACCGCTCGTTTCTTGCCAGGCGTAGCATCTTTCAGATTGTTGGTCTCCAGGAACATCTGGAACCGGTCCATATACGAGTCCCAGTCTTCGTTTGCCGGGTCAAATGGAGCGGGTGGTATGGCGCCGCTGGTCATCCTGCCGTTTGTTGTTTGCGCTCTCAGCCACGTGCTCTGTATTGTTCGATGAGTGCTCAGTCAGCTCTATCGTCTCCGCATCCCACCCTCGTCGCCAGTGTTATGTCCTGAGCATGGGCGCAAGGAACGGAGACGAGGCATTGAACTGTGACTTCAACTCTTTATTAGTGACTTCAGAACAGAGCAAAATACTTGGGCAGCAGCAGCTCTTTTGTCTTCACCTCCGCGGGTTTTGCAAGCGCCTTAGCCATTTTAAAAACGGCGGGCCCGCAATGGGTCAGGAATACCGCTCGTTTCTTGCCAGGCGTAGCATCTTTCAGATTGTTGGTCTCCAGGAACATCTGGAACCGGTCCATATACGAGTCCCAGTCTTCGTTTGCCGGGTCAAATGATTTGAGTTTACCGCTCTAACCAATGATTTGAGTTTACCGCTCTAAGGAATGTCCAATCAGAGGCGACCCGCTGTCAGCCAATCAGATCAGCCAGAAACGACCAATCACGACTCGCTATTCGCGGGCCAATCAGAAGTGCAGGATTACGAGCCTGCTGTTGAAGTAAAACTATTAGGGTTGTTAATGAACGCGTTAGCTTAGTTCGTAACACTTGTAGCTCAATGTGCTTAGCACAGGACATGAACTATAGAACTGCTCCTTGACAAGTGCCTTAAACAAGTTGGACCAGCAAAAGCTTCCTTAATCAAGGAGAGATCCAATGTAGAACTAAGGAGAAGTTTTCTGACAGTGAGAACAATTAATCAGTGGAACAGCTTCTCTCCAGAAATTGTGGGTACTCCATCCCTGGAAGTTTTCAAAAATAGACGGAACAACCACTTATTTGGGATGGTATAGCGTTTCCTGCTTGGTCAGGGGGGTGGATTAGATGGTGTCCAAGATCCCTTCCAAGTCTTTATTGTATACTATTCTAATATTCAAGAATATAATAAGACAAATGAAGACTTTAAACTTCTGCTAGTCAGGAACTTCTCAAGAGATTATACTGGATTGAATCTTCAAATCCCTTAAACCAGTTAGGTCTGTGTTGAAGTTTTTGAATAGGTTATATGAGCTGCAGACCAGTGGTCACTAACTGGTGGGCCGGGGACCACTGGTGGGCCATAAAAAAAATTGTGGTGGTCTGCAGAGTAGAGCCATGTGAGCTAAAACTGGAAGGTAAGACCAATGGCAGGGAAGGGAAAGTTGGTCCCATATTCCAGAGCTGCAGAAGTCACAAAACTGGCCCTTTGGTCATCCCAGAGCAGCTCCTCCAGTCCATGGCAGGCCGGTGCACCTGGTTGGAGGAGCACCAACATTAGCAAGCCACCATCAGTCAAAATTCATATTAGTAGTCTGCAGGATTTAAAATTATGAGTTTGGTGGTCTCTGAGGTCCAAAAGGTTGGTGACCCCTACTCCAGACCATCATTGCTCACACCTGTTTTCAATGGTCCCATCTCACTGGAGTTTGCCAGAAACAAGGTCATCTTATATGTTGCTTCAAATGTATTATCTAATTCTGCCAAAATGAGACCATTAAATTAAAAATATTTTTTATGTCTAGTGACAATGGTACCATTTCAAAGTTAAGATATGTTTATTTTCCAAGTGACATAGATCGACACTGGAAAACCATCACTGTACTCTATACAGCATGGGGCAAAACCTAGTACAACCCAAGTATACCCTTTAATAATTAAAATAAACGATTTATATATTCAGTGTTTATAGCCATCCATCTCAACCAAGTGAGTCTGGGTTGGTTACAATTCTAATGTAATCCTGTATTATGTGTTTAAGCTTTGCATAGGAATGTGCACCATGCATACAAGAGAAAAAGGTACACAACATCTATCTAAATCCAATTTGTTAATTTAAATTAAAGCTAAAACTACCAGCACTATAGAATGGTAGATTTTTTTAAAAAGAAAAAGTGAAAAAACATAGGATGTCTGAGCTGTGTAATTAGTCAGCTAAATATATACAGGACACATTTACAATCTGAGTTTAATCTTTGATCACACACACAAATTAACCTTGTTAACTTCAGTAGAATTATATCTGTCCTGAAGCAATGTGCTGAAAAATGTATTGTTTTCCTTCTTGTAGTGCATTTCTGAAAAGATCAAAAGCTTATGTGAAAATGGGAGGAAGTCCAATAAAAGCCATCATGTTAATTCATTTTTCTCTAAGGGGCTACAAGGTTGGTCTAATAAGCCATTTCAGAAAGTACACATTTATTGATCAGCTAAGACTATGTAAGATTATAGCTGCTGTTAAAATATTCTGCCTTTCCATTTTATATTAAAATAAAAATAGGCTTCCCTTCTGTTGACAAGCATTGTGAAAATGTTATTTACCATTTTGAGTTTTACATATTGTAGGTTTCAGTAAATTTGAAAAGCAGGCTGAACTCATGAAAGACAAAAGAGTTTTATGACTTTTCAAATGCTTTCCAATTTAACAGGGCATAAGATTTTCCAGAGGATTGGGCTAGGGTTCATAAAAACAGTAAACAAAATAAAAAAAGAACTGCCTTGGCATCTCCGAACACAACACATTTAAAGTTTTTTGAGATAGCACTATTTCAAAAATGACTGAAGTAGCAGTTTACTTGGAGCTAGGTAGATTTTGCAGAAGTAGTATTCTCAATCTGATTGATATTCCCTAATGAGTCTCCACTTTGAAAGTGGTTCTGACCTGTTCTGGTTAAAGAAAAGCCTGTTCAGAGAGAAGGTAAAATTATAAACAGCAGAAGTTTAATTTAAATGGCATGGATATTCTAAAATAACTGAGTTGATCTTTAAATATGATTGAAAGATCTCATTTAGTCATTCCGACTAGAAATTGTCAGAGTTCCTCCCTTGAGGAGGAAAAAGAAAATGTTTCATTTCTCACCCAAGAAGTTTCCTCAGTTCTGATGATGAGGAGATGAAAAGATAAGTTCTCTTAGGATGAGGGGAGTGGGAGGAAATGGAAGGAAATATTGTATGTATTTGCAGTCATCTGGTTGTTTACACTCTCTGAGAGTTGTTGAGGGGACTTGGGAGTTTATCTGTGCCCTCAGAGTCACCTGAATCAGGGTACAATTAGTTGTAGAATCTTCTTGGAACTTCTGCAAGAGCTGTGTTGTAAACTGGAGATAGGTGGGATTTTATTCCTCTCACTCCAGAGTGGTGTTCAATTCTAACATAGATGGATTCTTTTACCCCTCTTTTTTCCTTTTGAAGAAAAAAAACACCTTTAAGACTATGACTTGGATGACTGAGAATCTCCACAGACAGTTGTAGAATGCATTCTCTTAGAGTGATTTCTAGAATGTTTCTCAGTTTAACAAAACCATTTCATCCTGCAAATTATTTGGAAATAATAGTGAAATTTCTGGTCCTTTTGATTTCAGAGAGTAAAACCCAGTTCATCTGGAACTGAAATGATCTCATACACGTATAGAAAATCTGAACTGGGAGCTGATCATGTGGGTAGTTCAACCTACTGGACATTTGGATTTATTATATCAGTGAACTGGATATTTGGATTTATTTTATCAGCTGCAACTGCACAGCTAAGATATATTTTGTCATTCATTAAAGAATGCTTTATGTGTACAGAATTTTACTAACCAGGCTGGCAATGCACATATTGACCTTAGCAAGTCAATAATCAAGAACTGTCTGAAAGAATATATGCCAGATTAGTTAAACAGAGGGTTTTTTTCCCTGAAGAAAAAAGATTCAATTACTTGGTAAATTAATATGAATGGAATTCAATATATTAATGGCATTATGCTCAGGAATGATTCCTAATACACCCAATAAGTAATTAATTTCGGGACATATTATATTTTCTAATAGCATGTGAATTAAATCAACTGTTTTATGGAAGATCTCTATAAAAATGGATAAACTCTTCCAGAATTTTGTTTATATGAACAATATTATTAGGATTGCAAAATTATACATGGATGGTAACATACTGAGGTCAAATTGTAACAGTTCTTAATACAGAATAAATACAGGTAGCTTGGAAATTGCTAAACAGCTAATTAATTTCTTCAAGTAATTCACTGTTAGAATAAAATATACTCATTCACATATTTGAGCCCTGAGTCTACAGATATTTTGAATGATACTGGAGTTTTAAGGCTGATACATTTTTAGTGCTGCTGTGAACTATACTAGTTCAACAGTAGCACCAGTGGTGTGTGGGATAGCAAAGGACTCTAACTCCTGTTCTGTTCATCATATTTACAGTATATGTGACTTAAATGAAGAGTAGAAAATAATTATCACATTTGAAGATGACCCAAAGTGTGTGGGAAAACACTTTGGAGAAGTATTTCTCAACCTCAACAACTTTAAGTATGGACTTCATTTCCCAGAATTCCCCATACAAGATGAATTTCAGCATAAGCAATTACAAATCTAATATTTGGGTAAGAATATTTGGGTAAGAAAAATCAAATGCATGAACATAAGAAGGTCAAGGCAGCAGTGGCAGCAATGACTTTCTAACAACTTGGAATGGGTAATTAAAAAAAACAATTAAAAATAAATTGTAGACAAACACATTTACAAGATCATAAGTTGAAAAACAGAATTCAGTTACTTGAATATTTTTTCCTGATTATTTATATAAACAATAAAATACCTTTCCTATGCCCAAGAATCATGCAGGAAATCTGCAAAAACATGTTACTTATGATGTAATCATTGCAACAACAATAATAAAGTTGATATTGTACCTAGGGGTGCATTGGTGTGAAGGGAAACATAAACAAGAACTAGACACTAGGGGATGAATACCATATTTTTTATTGTTATCCATGCCTGACTTTATCCCTTAGGTCCTGATGTCAAACTGTCCAACTCTTGCCTTGGGAGTATGAATCAAATTTCTTTTACATATATTTTTTTCATTAATTGAATGTTACATTTACATATCATATATTCATTAATTAATGTCTTCGCCAGGACAGGAAGATCAACTCCATAGGAAGACGAAAATTCCAATGAATCAGGGAGGCACCTGAATGTTATCTCATTGTTTCAGACTTTAAAAATGTTTCAACCATTGCCTTTGTTACGATTCTTGCATATTTCTGTCAAGGTGATCTTCCTTACTCTCCACAATTAATCACTTGTCTCAGAGTATAGATTTGTTACTATCATAGCTTAACCCCAATTGAAGCAATACAATCTAAATTTCTGAGAACTGTGTCTGAGGCTAAATAGATCCAATTTCTAACATGCTCTCTGCAAGTGCCCTTATATAATTACAATGTAATTTCAGGAAATTTTAACACTGCTTGTCTTTGCAGTTTTAAAGAAAACCATTACTCATGTGAGATGTTAAATACAGTATTTGGTTAGGAGTTATTAGATGAACATAGGTTTAATATCTCCTGACAGTCTTTAAGGTGATGATTATTTTGGAACTAACTTTATCCTACACTTTTCCTCCTTCAAGCTATCTGAAATCTGAATAGATTTGAATTTGTACATGCCTGTATATTTGGTAAGTTTTCATGAACACAATGCAGAAGAAGTTATCTTAAAAGCATTAAAACTACCTCCTACATATCAACATTTTGATTCTGTATTCTTTATTTATTCTCTATTTGGAAACTCTGAAAAAAATATTTTTTAATAAAAGCTAGAGCTTGTGCTTAGTGATTAATTCTCAATGTACTAACAGTGTTTTCTCCATTCTAATGCATATGGTTTACAGTTTTAGATGTATTTATTAAGGAAAATAGTTAAAATGAGCAATGAATATAATTAGGAATAAATACAAACAGTCCATATTTGGGGACACATCTATAAGACCACAAGAGC
This sequence comes from Notechis scutatus, assembly GCF_049901735.1. NCBI lineage: Eukaryota > Metazoa > Chordata > Lepidosauria > Squamata > Elapidae > Notechis > Notechis scutatus. The sequence continues at coordinate 83,496,871 of NC_142010.1, read as the reverse complement.
TGTTGACACTGACAATATAAAGCCTTTTGGAATATGATCCAAGGTTTAGTTTCTTCCAACACTGAGAATTTGGCATTTTGAATTATCCATATTATTTCTGAAGGAACTGTTCCAAAGCCATAGCAATAGCACTTAAACTTATACACCACTTAAAGTGCTTTGTAGTCCTCTCTAAGCAGTTTACAGTGTCAGCATATTGCCCCCAACAATCTGGGTCCTCATTTTACTGACCCCGGAAAGATGGAAGGCTGAGTCAACCATGAGTTGATGAGACTTAAACTGCTGAACTGCTGGCAGCCGGCAGTCAGCAGAAGTCATCTGCATTATTGCATTCTAACCACTGCACCACCACGGCAAATGTTAAGAACCCTCATCAATGGTATAAGTAGGAAATTCTAAGTGTGATATTATTGGTTTAGGATTAATGCAGTTTAGTTAGCCATATATGTTTCTACACAATATAGACACAATATAGACCTGATGTCAAGATAGTTTAGTCATATTAATCTTGTTCAAGTTTGCATTTAAAACTTATTTGGCACCAACAAGCATTCTTCATAATTGAATGTTAGTAATAACTTGACCCAACCACGTGGCTTAAATGGTAGGCTTTTACAGTAAAGTACTTATTGTTTTTATTGGTACATACTTATAGCTAAGCAATAGCAATAGCAGTTAGACTTATATACCACTTTATAGTGCTTTACAACCCACTCTAAATGTTTTTTTTTACAGAGTCAGCATATTTCCCCCAACAATCTGGGTCCTCATTTTACCCACCTTGGAAGGATGGAAAGCTGAATCAGCCTTGAGTCTGGTGGGATTTGAATTAAGGGCAATACAAGAACTCTTTTGCATTGGTATCAGTATCTACCAGACCCAGTTCGGTGCCATGTTTAAGACATCAGACTAGAAACCAGGAGACTGTGTGTTCTAGTCCCACCTTAGGCATAAAGCTAGCTGGGTGACCATGGGCGATGCACTCTCTCTTAGCCCTAGGAAGGAGGCAATGACAAGCCACTTTTCAAAAAGTTGCCAAAAATCTGCCAGGACTTGCCCAGACAATCACCAGGAATCAGGACCAATTTGAATTTGCAATAATTAGTATATTATTAGCGCTAATATATAGATAACATAGTAAACAAGGATGAAAGATTATTGCATTAGGACATATTTTAGGAAGACTAAAGAATTGCCATCCAGAATGGATAGATAAGATCGAGACCACTGACTCAGCTTTAAAGCCAACTGAATCACTTTTCTATGTTATTTATATTGACAGATCAATCATTTGCCTTTAATGTTGTGATTTTTTTTTAGGAGGGAAGAAATTGAGGGTGTTTTTCAGCTTACTGCTATTCTAAACTCTAGATTGTTGTATATTATAGTGTTCAAAATAGATACCTATTACTAGAAAATACTTCAAGGGAATCTGTGAAATTGGATTGAGGAGCCAATGGCAACCATTTTCAAAGAAAATGTGATGATTTATGTCAGCTTATTGTAAAATGCAGCAACCAAAGAAAATGATTCCTTGCATTAAGGAGTCTTTTGTTTGCAAACTATCCATTTTCATAGCCGATTATTGTTTTATGAAATTCTTTACCAAGAAAGAACATTGTGTTAGAAAAGATAAATGGCTTTTCTTTCACTAAACACGATGTTTAAAATGCAAACCTCTAGTGTGATATGATCACATAATCTGTTGGAGGAAAAGAATGTTACTTTTCTTTCTGACTTTGACTTTGATTAAGCAGGCAGGGAAGCTGGGCACATTGAATTAAATCCATTTTCTCTAACAAAAATAGTATGAGAGACAGCTGAATTCAATTTTACTATTTACTGGTATTTATTGGTTAAAATTGCAGTAAGCAAGATTTCCTGTATTTCATTTCACAGCCAGTTTCTAAAATGCTTATATCTTTTCGACATTATACTACAGAATATTTGCAGCATGTGATTTTTCCTTCTGGCTATGTTATTAGCCTTGATCAAACAGATAGAGGCCATCATGCCCCACAGAAAAGTCTTCTAAGAAAGACAGTGGATGAGATCTGTCCCTCATGATTCAAATATTCTAATATTGATGGAACAACCTTGGAAATACATTTATTGTGCCAGTTTTCATGTACTATAGCTAAGATCAGGGAAAAGACCTTAGGATGATACATTTTGTCTTCTAAAATGTTTTTTTTTATGATTTATGACACAATTATGCTCTATGATATGTTTATTCTATTATACTGGCCCTTAATCTTAATAGAAATATGGTTGCTAGACAAATTTTCTTTGTTAGGTGGAAAATATTGGCTAAAACTCAAGATGACAGATAGATATTTCTTCAAGTGAAGTTAATGATGAAATGATTTGTCCTGAGTGTTTTAATGGAAACGTTATTAGATTAAAAAAAGGTAGCCTGCCAGTCTCACTCATACCCAAATTCACATAAACATCCACATATAAAAAAGAAATAGTGCTGTCTGAGTCAAAGAGCAAATTGTAAGCTGAAAGTACAGTGACATTGTGAGTTGTAGGCTAACAAGGGATGTGTCTTATGGTCTATGTATTACTTCTAAGAGAAAAGCTGGTATGGACACTTAACCAGCCAGCTTTATACTATTTCCAAGTTGTGGGGCGGAAAGGATTACACTATTCTTTCAAAAAAGTTTCAACAAAGAAAGAGAACTGCCTGGACATATGGTTCATAATACAGAGTGATATATGTTATGCAAAGGTGGTATTCAGCAGGTTCTGACCAGTTCTGGAGAAGCAGTAGTGGAAATTTTGAGTAGTTCGGAGAATTGGCAAATACCACCTCTGACTGGCCCTGCCCCCATCTATTCTTTGCCTCTCGAGTCCCAGCTGATTGGCTGGGTCTGCTTTTGTTGCCCTGCACAGGAGAACGGAGCTGGAAAGCTGATTAGTGGGGTGGGGAGAGAATGGGGATTTTGCAGTATCCTTCCCCTGCCATGCCCACCAAGCCACGCCCACCAAGCCATGCCATGCCCACCAAGCCACACCATGGCCATCAAGTCATGCCTACAGAACCAGTAGTAAAAAAATTTGAATCCCACCACTGATGGTATGATTGATGTTTTCATCCTATACGCCATGATTGGGGAAAAGATACATTAAATTATATGGGACTTCTAAATTGTCTTGTATTGGGTGACACTACAGAAAATCCTTGATTTACTTCTGTAATTGAACCAGGAATTATGACCATAAGTCATGCTGGTTGTTAAGTGGGTTACCATGTGATCATGCCTAATTTTACAACCTTTTTTGTGGAGAACCTTAAGTGAACATTGTGGTTATTAAGCCAGTCAATTGTTTGAAATGGTGGAAACCAGAAGTAAAAGTCTGTTTCTTTTGCTGGAAACCAGAAGTAAAAGTCTGTTTCTGGCAAAAAATATATCTTACATTGTGGCATTGTGATACTGTAAATGTGGGCTGGTTGCCAAGCACCCAAAAATGTGATCAGATGATCACAGTGTGTGTGTGTGTGGGGGGGCTGTGGGAACTTCAAATCCAGGTCATAAAAAGCCCTGGAGAGGTTGTTGTAACATCAGTCACTAAATGAATGGTTAAATCAAGGATTACAAATCTTAGATACCTAGGGCAAGTCAGAAGTCCTCAAGGTAGTTTATTATTTGTGTATTAGATTCTGTGACAGAAAAGAATTTTGCTAGAATTATGGAGTTTACAAACCTAGGGTCCAAAGAATGGCCATTGTATTTAATTGTTGTTAGCATTTAGCACCCACCATTTGAGGATCACAAATACAAGGATACAGAGCATAAAACATTCTGGTCTGCAAACATGGAGAAGTACCACCAGTCACTGTAGACAATGCTCAGTTAATGGATTGCTATTCTAATTAAAATATTATCATTTTTATATGAATTGTATTTATTTTGCCTTTTGTAAGGAGGGACCCTAACATACCATCAATTCCACAAAAGGGTTTCTAGAAGGGGCAGGTTTTGGCAGCTGTCCTAAGTACTGATGCTTTGGGTTCTTCTGCCAGTTTTCAATTTATAAATGTAGGAAAAAAAGAGGAGATTTGGGATCCTAATGCTCTTTTTAAAAGTATCATCCATTGTAATATATTTAAAACTTCTTTTAATGGTCTCATGAATTTTTTATGCAAACTATCCTGGTCCAGTTAGTCAGAGAATCTTATCATCTTGTTTAGCATTTTACTTGGCTATTTAGCTCGTGATCTTTCATTCCAGAGAAACATCAGAGGCTTTATCCCATAATTGCTAAAACATAAATTACAAGAGATCCCAGAAGAATTTATCTTGTACTACGAGGCTTTTGTAGGTGAAACAGTTTTTCCTTACCCATTACACTTTGATCTATTTTCCCAAAAACTGGTTGCCAGAATATGTTATCACTGAAGTGAAAAAAGGAGAGATGTAGAATATGGTGAAGCACATTAAGAGCCGCAAGAAGCTACTTTAAGAGGAGATCTCAAGAGGAAACAGAGAAACCCTCAATTCAGCATAAGGCTAATATCTTTCACAGCCTACAGCATTCTGTCAGAAAGGATGTCCACTCGCTTGATACATTTGCTAGCACTTTGTGGTTATTTGGGCACACTAGAAGGCAAATGAAGACATTCCTGCCCTTTGAAATGCCTTGCCCCCGCTCCCCCCAAGGGAGGTCAGTGATCTTCTGCAAGAGCTTAAAGATTTGGTTCTGATAGTTGGTGTGGGATTTTAATGGTGGGCTTCCCAATGGGGGTGGTGGATAGATTAATAACAGATTCCCACCTCTTCCCTAGCTCATCCTACGTCCTCCCTCTCCATCTTTTAGTTAAGACTGAGTATTTGTATTTTCATAGTATTTTATCTGTGTTGTTCATAGGGTATGTATAATTTTATCTTTTTAACATTGCAAGCTGCCCAGAGTTGCCCTGTGGTAAGATAGGTGGCCAATTAAATAAATAAATGAAATAAATGTGGATGCGGTAAGTCCTCAATTTAATAACCACTATTCGATTTTAAATAACAAGTTGAATTTTAAAAATACCTCAAATGGAAAGTGTGAATTTATGCATGCATAAAGTGTTGAGTCGATATTATACATCATGCAAACTCTGCTAAACTGAGGTCCATGAAACTGAGTGTACATTGTAATGGTTTCTTTTGATAAGAAGATGCTTCAGAGAACTCACTTTCCTTTTCATCTACAAAGCCAAACCCCTGACTTTGGAAAGCTATTATTGAAAGTAGAGAAATCAAGATCTCACCATACTAGAAATAATCCTGATTTAAATTTAATGTAACCTCTCTGCAGGATTGCCCAGCACATTCTCTTTTCTAGTGATCATGTTGTATAATGAGCTCAGTGGGATGTATGATAAACTGTATAATGAATACTTACACTATTAAGTACATACAGCCAGTCTGAATGCAGAGCTGCATGGAAAAACAGGCGAAAGACTAGGAGAAGCTCAAAGTATGATTGATGGGTAAAATACCAAGAACCTGAACATAAATTTCCAGGCTCAAGAACCAGACAAAGTTGAAGGACAAAGATCCTGAGAGAGAAGTAGGTTTTGTAAAATCCGACAGGACTATACTTGGAGTTTTCTAGCCAATCAGCTTGTTTAGGAAGAGCAAGAGAAATGTCAGTTATATCTTTCATAGCAAGAGAAATATGAGGCATATCTTTGATAGACCCTGGAGTTCCAAGAAACTACATTAATAATGTAAAAGAGCTGATGTGGTTCTCATCTTCAAAAAAAAAGGGGGGGGGAAACAAATCCAGGAAATTATAGACCAATCAGTCTGACATCAATGCCTGGGAAGATCCTGGAAAAGATAATCAAGCAACAGATCTGTGTGCACCTAGAAGCATGCAGTTATAACTAGAACCCACATGGGTTTGTCAAAAACAGATCATGCCAAACAGATCTTATTTCATTCTTTGACAAAGCAACTAAATTAGTAGACCAATGAAATTCAGTGGACATAATGTACTTGGAGTTCAGTAAGGCATTTGACAAAGTAGATCACAATCTACTTCTTGATAAGCTAAAAAAATGGAGATAGACAGCATCACTACCAGATGGATTTGCAACTGGCTGACAAATTGCATTCAGCATGTGCTCCTTAATGGAACCATATTTACATGGAGAAAAATAAGCAATGGGGTACCCCAAGTATCATTTTAGGATCAATACTCTTCAACATCTTCATAAACGATTTAGATGAGGAAATAGAAGGGGAATTTATCATATTTGCAGATGATACTAAACTGGCAGGAATAGCCAACACCTCAAAAGATAGGCTCAAAATCCAGATGGATCTTGACAGACTTGAACACTGGACCTTATTTAACAAAGTGAAATTCAGTGTAGAGAAAAGTAAGGTTTTAAATTTAGGCAAGAAAAATCAAATGTACAGCTACAGATTAGGTGAAACCTGGCTCAATATCAGTAACTGTGAGAGGGATCTAAAATTAAAACTTTTGCAAGATGCTAGAATAAGAGGAGGATTTGGTTTGCCTAATTGGGAGTTGTATTATCAAGCTACAAATTTGATGTGGGTTAAGGAATGGATAACATTAAGAAATACTAGATTGCTGACATTAGAAGGACATGATTTGTTGTTGGGGTGGCATGCCTTCTTATGGTACAAGGGAGCTAAAACACAGGGGTACTTTAGAAGACATACGGGAGTCTCTATGGTTAAACTGGGAGAAGACTAAAAGGCAATGTTATTTGAAAATTCCAGTCTGGCTATCGACTATTGAAGCATTTTCTTATCCTATAATATACAAAAGGAACAAACAGTTAGATACGGTGAAATATTGAATGAAAAGGGTGAACTTAAATCTATGCAAAAACTAGAGGAACAAGGTATAAAGATGAATTGGTTTTCCTATGCGCAAATACATTCAAGGTATGGTAAAGATTCTAAAACAGAAGGTTTCTATGATAAATTGACTGATTTAGATAAGATTTTGACAGGTACTGATGAAAAGGTGTTTAAAAATTGTATGGATACTTATTAGAAATTAAACTAGAAGAACAAGTTAAAGAAACAATGATTGCTTGGGGGAAGAATTTTGTATATGGGATTGATCTAGAGAAATGGCAAAAATTGTGGTCTCAAAATTATAAAATGACAATGTCAAGAGCATATAAAGAAAATTTGTATAAGATGTTTTACAGGTGGCATTTCCCCCCAACAAGAATAGCAAGAATGTTCAAGAACAAATCTGAAAAATGTTGGAAATGTCATCAGGTACCTGGCTCATATTACCATATGTAGTGGACATGTGCGGATGCCAAAAAATATTGGACATGGTTGGAAAAAATGACAAAAAAGCATATAGACTTGAAACCAGAGATATTTTTATTGGGAATTTTACCTGAAATATATAGTAAAGAATTGCTAAAAACTGGAAAAATGAGGAAATACCAACACAGGAGGAAGTTATTAAGAAAATATTGGAATGTGCTGAAATGAGTAGATTGACATTTGATATCAGGGAACAAGAAGATAAACAATTTTATAAAATTTGGGATCTATTCTATCAATGGTTAGACAATAAAACATTGTATTTTTATTATATCTACAAAATGATTATAGGATAGATTCGAGATGATAATATGAACTGTCATAAAAAAATTAAGTAAAATGTGGATTATCTTGTAAAACATGAATGAATAATAGTATAGTCAAATGATCAATTAACAATGATATTAATGTATTTAGGAATATTTGATTGACAATATGAGAACATATACAATGTAATTGTCATTGAAAACTACGAAGTGGAAGCACAAAACAATTTGTAAACCAACCGACACACTGTATGTACATATATGGAAGATGGTTCGATGTTTTTATGTTGCATTTGTTTATGTTTGTCTTAAAAACAATAAAAAATTTTTAAAAAAATCCAGTGATGGAAATCCCACAATTTCTGAAGGTAAGCTATTCCATTGGTTAATTGTTCTCACTGTTAGGAAGTTTCTCCTTAATACCAAGTTGCTTCTCTCTTTGATTAGTTTTCAAACATGGTTTCTTGTCCTGCCTTCCGGTGCTTTGGAGAATAATTTGACCACCTCTTCTTTGTGACAGCCTCTCAAATACTGGAATACTGATATCATGTAACCCCTAATTCTTCTTTTCTTTAGACTGGCCAAACCCAAATCCTGCAGCTGTTTTTCATATGTTTTAGTCTCCAGGCCTTTGATCATCTTAGTTGCTCTTCTCTTAACTTTTTCCAAAGTGTTAACATCTTTTTTGTAGTGTGGTGACCAAAATTGGTTGCAATATTCCAGGTGTGGTCTTACTAGGGTTTTATAAAGTGTAACTAATACTTTATGCGATCTTGAATCTATGCCTCTGTTTATACAGTATAACCCATGGTTGTATCAGCTTTTTTGGCAGCTGCTGCACACTGCTAGCTCATATTCAAGTGATCATCCACTAGGACTCCAAGATCCCTCTCACAGTTATTGTTTTTGAGCCAGGTCTCACCTAATCTGTACTTATACCTTTGGTTTTTATTGCCTAAATGTAAAACTTTAGTTTTCTCCATGTTAAAATTCATTTTGCTGGATAAGGCCCATTGTTCAAGTTTTTCTAGATCCTTTTGGATCCTGAGCTTGTCTTCTGGAGCATTGGCTATTCCTGCCAGTTTACTGTCATATGCAAATTTGATGAGTTCCCCTTCTATTCCCTCATCTAAGTCATTTATGAACATATTGAAGAGTACTGGGCCTAAGACGAAGCCTTGTGGCACCCCACTGCTTACTTCTTTCTATGTGGATGATCACTGGGGCTTTTAAGAAGAGACTGGAGATCCACTTGTCTGGAATGTTATCAAGTCTCCTGATTGAGCAGGGGGTTGGACTAGAAGACTTCCAAGGTCCCTTCCAACTTTGTTATGCTGTTCTGACATGTTGGCTTAATTCTAATTGCATTGAAAATACTAGGACTTAATCACATAACTGAATATTTTTATTGATTCCCTTTTAATAGAACTTAATAGAACTAACCATCATTATGGTTTTGGTATGAAAAGTTGTTCCACATTTTTATGTGAACATAGGAGAGTGGGCACAAAATTATACTACATCAAACCAATTCTAAAGAGATGCATGGCCTGTGACTTTAGGACTGCAGCTGATTCCTCTTGACTAATAAAGCCTTAAAAATAGGTTTAATTATATAATTATGCACTAATTCAACAATATTTTAAAGAGGCATTTAAATGCAACAAAAAAAAATCTCCTCACTTTTTCATCCTTTCACCACACATACTCAGGAGGGTTACCATGTTATTTCTTTTTATGTATTTACTTTTTTGAGTACAAAAGCCAGGACCAAATTCTCTAACATTTTATTACCAAGAATGTCATTCATCTCAAAGGAATTCTTTATATGGAAGATTTGCTCTGTCAGTCTTACATTCCAAACCATTGCACTTCTCAAGGTACCAATTTAACTTTAGGTAAATTATATTACTTAGGGCAGATATCTGAATTTGTCACATCCAGGTGAAGAGAAATGTTAATCTCATTTGAAACCTTTAGAATATCATGGTACCACAGTTTCAGAGTTCTTGTCTTATTGGTGTTGTTGTTGTTCTATTTTAAGGTAGAACATAGAACTATTTTAAGACATTGGTACATACTGATTACTGACTACTTGAGTATTTCTCATTTTGAAGATAACATGACAGATTGTGTTCGTACTCTAATGTTACCTAATGTTAATGAAGTGCCTGAATTTAGTCTAGGAGTGTGGGGCAGAGGTCTAGAGACCTACTTTCTTTTACTTCCTTCCTTTTATTTCATTCACTATACCAGATAGGCTTTATGAAAAATGAGCTGTAGTAAATTCACCATTTTCATCATTCTTGTATCCTACACTAATTCGCTCTCAGCGTTTTTTTCATAAACATAAATGTGAATTAAGATTTAAGACTGGAGTTAATTCTGGAGAGTGGAGTAAAGCAAACAGCAGAAAAGTGTAATCCTGACTCTGGTGTCTTTGTGAAAAAGGCAAAACAATTTCATTTTGTTCCCAGCCTTCATTCTTATCAACTAGTCAAATTTCCTTCCTTTTTCCCAAAGGTGCTTTTTCAAGAGGCAACTGGACTTGTTCTTTTTGAAGATGTTTTGCTTGTCATCCAAAAAGCTTTTTCAGCTCTGACTGGAGCCAAAAGCACCTTTGAGACAACCATGACCTGGATGACTGAGAATCTCCACAGACATTTAGTTATGCACATTGGGATAAACAACCTTCAAATGGTGAGGAAGTATAAACAGATTTCCAGAAAAATTGCAGACTACAGGAACCATTTCCGCTTCGGTTTGAGATGCAGACAACACATACTCAGAGGTGGGATTCTACCAGTTCGCACCTATTCGCTAGAACCGGTTGTTAACATTCTAAGCATTTCGGAGAACCTGTTGTTAGAAGAAATTACTGACCTAATCCTGTAAGGAAGGCAAGAAGGAAACATTCTGGTGTTGCTTACAGAAACTGCCTCTCCGTTAACCCTTATTACATTCTTGGCAGGACTAGACTTCCTGTCTCTGGAACTTCTCTGGAGTTTTTTCCCCCTCCTTTGCTGGTACTTTGCTTGTGTGGAGTGACCATTCAAAGTTACAGTGGCACTGAAAAAAGTGACTTATGACCATTTTTCACACTTACGACTGTTGCAGCATCCTCACAGTCATGAGAGGCCAGGCGAGGAGATGCATGCCTCGATGTGAGTGATATTGAGTTGGCCATGCCCAGTCAATAACATGACCACCAAGCCATGTCCACCCAGTCACATGACCACCAAGCCATGCCCGCCAACTAAGCCACGCCCACAGAACTGGTTGTTAAAAATTTGAATCCCACCCCTGCACACATTCATTCCCAACAGCCTGTCCCTTCAACAGTGAAGGGACACAGGGCAGAAAACATCCTGCAGAAAAGCACAGCTCCACAACACAGTTCTTTCAACAGTTCCAAGAAGGCTCCACACCCATTTCCACTACTCATGTAACCCTAAGGACACAGACAAACCTCCAAATGGCCTCAACGACTCTGAAAGAATCTATATGACCAGCTATCTGCAAGGAATGTAAACCCTCCCATTTCCCACCATCCAGTCAGAGCTGGAGAAGTTTCTTGGATGAGAATTGAAATGTTTTCAAAGAAAAACAAGAAAATCCAGTTGTCTCTTGAAAAAAGCACCTTTGGGGCAACCATGATTGAGAATCTCCATAGACATTTTTCTTCTTTTGAATCACATTTTTCAGAACATGCCCAATTTCTCCTCAGAACTCATATTTAATTATTTCATTTTCATCATTCACAGGAGTATCATATAGCTATCACCAACCTATACAGTCCTACTTCCATACACTTACAACTATCAGTACAGCAGATGACGTCACTTCATGCTTCTAGAGATTTACTTTTGCAATTCAAGTCCAAATCTTCATACCCTATGCATATATTCATTTAGCTCACTCAGAGCACCTTCATTCAGATCTAATTATAGCTTTCTTTTTTATTTTATTCATTTAATAATGTATTAATTCATCCTGTTCTACCTCTTACTCTTTTTACACTTCAAGTCATGGTCTTTATGCCACTATCATCAACAGGCGGGCCAATAGGTATTGCCTTCTTATGCCCACCTTCACTTTAATCAATTAGGTCTTCTATGTTATACCTTTTCATAATATACAGAAATGTAGACTAATCAGCCTTAGTGATACCTTTGCCAATATAGATAAGTTAACACATATTTTGTCCAGTTTGCCACAACTGCAATTAAAACCAAGCTTTACTCTAAGAATGCTGATATTATTCTCTGCTAGCTAGAAACAGGGCAAGATTTTTTTATCTGGTCCTCCTTTGGATATAGAGTACAAAGCATGAAATACTCTAAGATACTTGAAAACTTGTGATGTTCCTTTACCTCTCTCTTCAATTATTCTGTTGGATTAATGCACAGAACATAGCTATGCTGAGCCCGCCAGCAGTTGTGGCTACTTCACACCCTCACACAACAGACCAAGCGATCTGTGTGTATTACATGCCTTCCCTCACTGAGTAAAGTGTCTCACTGAAAAACCTTGTTGTGCAACCATTTGTTTATTTACAATCTGTATTCCATATTTTCATAACTCTCACTTCCTAATATTTTTATTACAGTAACAAAATAATATTTTAAAAGGCTAACAAATCAACACACACACAAACACACATTCACACACCCCTTATATTTCTTCTTGTGTATTTGTTTTCTATTCTAGAGAAATTAACTGAGAGATATCTTCCCATATACAACTAATACTGAAATGATACAATATGGTGGGTGTTTTTGCTACTTTTGTATGAAAAATAGTAATGTTCAGCGAATTGTCATATGTGCCATTTACTAACCATTCACCTGAAGAATGTGGGTCTGATACAATTCTTCATAGCCATAAGCATGACACGTGTAATTGCCCATGTGAATAGTTGTTACCTTGGTTATGTAGAGAGAGTCATCTTCTCCAAAATCCTGTAAATAAACAAAAAAGAGGGTGGGGGGGAGGAGAAACCTCTCATTTAGCAAATGTGTTTGAAATGCTGCAAGAAGCTAAGCTAACACTGGTTGCATTTGACAATTGCTTTGCCCTCTGAATTTCATTTTTAATATGTGTAGATTTGCTGGTGAAATGAATAAGAGGCCACATGCAAATGCCAAAATGAGAAAAAATATTGCAACTGACTATCAGCTTCTGATTTCTAGAAAAAGCATACACACATAAAATTCAATACGCTGAGTCTATAATGGAAGATTTGACAAATTACAAGGCAAACTACTCTGGGGGATGGCTTTAGTATACAGAGACTGGAAATGAAAGCTCCATGCATTATCTATTAAATGAAATACTTGAACTGGCTTCAGTTATCTGAAAAAATACTTTTGTAAATCGATTTTTCCATCCCTTTCTCCCGCCAAAGCTAGTAATTAAATAGGGATAAGAAGGTTGTTTCTCTTTTAAACAAAACCTTCTGATTTTTAATTACCTATATTATGGATTATCTCATATGGGGAAAAAAAACCCTTCCTCCTTACTTTGGTTGCTTATTGTATAATTCAGAATGATAATTCTGCTTGAGAAATTGAAATATTTGTGAGATTTCCAAATACAAGTATGTTGGCCTTATCACATTGTTCCAAATGATGCTATACGAGCTTGTATATTGATGAATAAACACAGGCAGCAGCTGTTTTTCTATTTTCATTAGTATGCAAAATTTGCTGTGCTGAATTGCTTATACTTTTATACACCACCCACAACAATACATTTAAAAACCATACTTAATTAGCTTAAAGAATTATCTTCTGGTTTTAATTAGCTTAGGGATGACATGTGCAAAATGTACCCTTTTACATACAGAGCTTTCATGCTGAAAAAGAAAATGTTCTCTTATATATCAGACGCAAAATAATAACACCGTTTTTACTTCTCAGTTTCAAAAAAGAAATTCAGGAGTTCCAGAACTGATACATAAAATTATAGGATGTTAGAGCTGAAAAAGGTCTTAGTAGACATTTAATTCTACCTCCTTGGTCAAGGACAGAATCCTGCAATTCCATTATATCTGAAAAAAGGTCAAGCTTTCTTTAAACATCTCCCTAAATCAAACTCCATCACCTCCCAAAGCTGATATAGTCAGTTGATGTCATCAATGATCTTATATAGCAATAGTACTTAGCAGCAATCTCTGGGTGGTTTACAATGTCAGCATTATTTGCATATTGCCCCCAACAAATGGCTCCTCATTTTACTAACCTAGGAAAGAGGTTGAGTCCCATCAGGATCAAACTCCAGGCTGTGGACAGATTTTGCCTGTAATACTGCATTTTAACCACTGCGTCACCAGGGCTCTCATAGTCTTATCAAGCTGTGAAGCTGTTTCTATATTTTTTATTTATTGTATTCTTATGCCATATGTATCACCAAATTCCAGGTGGAGTAAAGTCTTTTGAAATAGAGCTGTATTAGGCAACTTTCTGTATCATGCTTGTACCCAACTTCCCAGAATTGCATGTGCAATTTGAAATGGATCACATAAGTAATGTGTGGTTGGCTGATTTTCAGATATAGTCTGCCAAATAGTTTCCCTGCAGTTATTCCCTATTTATTTATTTTGCTTGTTTGCTTGCTTATTATTATTATTTTTTTGGCAACATCCATTTTATGTCCTTTCCACCTGTCCACCTGTTAATTCCAGTCCTAATCTCTGGAAAAACAAAACATAGCATGCACATATAATAGTAGACTTCCAAGCGCAATTCAAGTTGCTGGTTGACATCCTTAAAGATCTACATTTATGGGCCCAGGTTATTTGTGGGAACACCTCAGCCTATGGCTTCAACCTGTATCATCTGATGTGGCAGTGAACAAGCTTTAGGTCCTCTGGATGAGACAATATCACCTTTTGGGTATTAGAAAGTATGCTTAATTTGTCATGTTGCCTGTCCTATCAAACAGCCCTCTCCAAATATGGACAATCTCAACCTTAGTGACCTTTCAGGAAGCCATAGAAGCTTGGTATTTCTTCCAGGCATTAGTTTTGGTGATATAGGAAGATGTTTTATGTTTTTTAATAAGAGGACCTTGACCTGGGTTTTGCTTTATTTTATGACTGATGTTTTCAATGCCCAGATAAATAGGCAGCTTTCCAAATTTGATAAGCAAACAAACAAGTCTATTCATTCCTCTGTATGATAGGCCTTCCAATATTGGAAGGTAACTCTCTCTTGCTGTCCCCCAAATCTTCTGTTAAATCTTTTCCCTAAATCTTCAGATTAATGTACACTGGTCCTTCCACTGTTCCAGAATCTCCCTCCCCACACTGTTAACATGGGTTGATGTTTGGATCTGCCAGGTATGTATGTATGTATGTATGTATGTATGTATGTATGTATGTATGTAACTTTTTTTTCCTATTTGTAGGCCAGTATCCCAGCCTCCTTACTGCTGTAGTTTTGCAAGAACAAGATTTTTTTTCATAAGGGAAACAGTTCAATTCTACAACTTTGAGATAGCATGTGGAATATTCTTCATTAAATATGTAGGTAGGTAGAAAATAGGTAGGAAATATCCTACATTCAATTTTAATCAGAATCTGTGTGGCTTCTTCATTGGTTTTGAACAAGATCAAAATGTATCCTAGCTCAGACAAATTAAAAATAGTTTGATTTTGAATCCTTGCATGATTACACAACACATCACATATTAATTGTGTTCCAATTCCGAAGGTTTGCACATATGCAAGTGTCCTTTAAGTCAAGGGTCCCAATTCCTGGGCTGCAGCCCACTCCTGGCCTGTTCACAACTGAGACATGTGAGTGGTGGGCCGGTGTGCATGTGCATGTGTAGCTCAACTCGCATGAGCAGTGGGCTGGTGTACACACCTGCATGCAGGCAGCTCAACTTGACTGACCAGTGGGTTGGTGTAAATGCACACAGCTCAGCTCATGTGAGCAGAAGGCTGGTGCGCACACACATCACAGTTCAACTCACACGAGCGATGGGCTGGCATATACATGCATGCGTTCCAGCCAGCCAGCTACTTGTGCATGTCAGCCCACTGCTCACATGGCCAGGTTCCCTCCCCCAGCCCCCAGCCGAGCTTCCAAGCTGCAAAAGTTGGGGACTGCTGCTTTTGAGATACTTATAAACATTAAAGTTCTAGATAAGGAATCCTAGGAAATGGGAAAGAACTCTTCAGATTTTTATCCATTCATAAGCCTACGCAAAGTCTGGCCTCTCTAGCATTACATACTATGTCTTACAGTAAAATAAAATCACGCTCTCTTTAATGACATATTCATATAGTGTCAGATGGCAAACTGCTTCTTTTTTTGGTTTGGTTCACTTTTTCTTCTCTGAAATAAAAGCTTGTATCCTCTGGTGAATTGCTTTTTACAAATTCCTTTGGAAAAAATATTGCTGAAATGATCCCGAAACGCTTTCAAGCTTTGTTGGTTTAAAAACTGGTGTTCCAGATTTATCTCAGCTCGTTTTTGTATTCTGTAATCCTTTAAACCTCTGTAATCCACAGACAATTTAAGAAACAAAACTATATCTGGCTGGCTGTCAGATATCTTTTCCATATCACATTTCCTTTCATGATTCCTTGCAGATATTTGTTTTTCCAAGAACAGTCTTTTCTATTTGGGGCACTCTCTTTTTTTAAACTTCAGGATATTTACTTCAAGAATGGATCAGGTATCTGATTTTACCAATTGGTGGACCTTCAGCATATAAGGTTGCCCAATGCTTTATTTTTGGATCATTTTTTGGGGGGAGGGGCCAATGGTCTTTAACTGGAGATTTAAGTGCTTCTTACTGGTTCCCCCTCCCAAATTATACATAGACTACAAAACAAAGGGGATTTTCACGGTGAGATGCCACTTTATGCCACAAAATAAGTGGATCTCAGTTGGTGCCAGTGGGATCAACCTGCCTTGCTTTGAGAACAGTGACTCTCCTGTATCTGCTTCAGCTCCTGCTAATCCAGCAGTTTGAAAGTGGACAATTGTGAGTAGATAGATGGGTACCATTTTGGTGGGCAGCTTAATGGGGGCATGAAAGGAACTCCTAACTGGGCATCTCCTGGGCAATGATGATATCACTACTAGTAGTAGCATTTTTTCACATAGGAGCTCAGGTTAGCAAGCACAGAGCTTCCTTCACCTATGTTTTCTCTGTGGAAACATACCTGCAAGGTAGATTTGATAGAGAATAATTGCCCCGCATAGCCAAGAATGGACTAGAGACTGTGCTTTCAACCCAACAACCTGAACTGGTGATTTATTTTTAAAACTATGCAAAAGCTATTTTAGGTTTTGAGAATGGAAATACTGTAAATGACACTCGTATGCAAAACCTTGTTTAGATTTTGCATTACATCTGTTCATTATTTCATTCTCACAACAGCAGAAGCTGTGGCAATGATTTTTAGTGCAAGTGACACTGAGAAGATTGGGGGATAAATGTAGGTAAAAGAAAGAGATGGAATCAAATGTACAGGTTTAGACTAGGTGACACTTGGATTAATAGTGGTAACTGTGAGAAGGATCTTGAAGCCCTGGTGGACAATCACTTAAATATGAGACAGTAATGTCAGTAGCCACCAAAAAAGCCAACCCAGTCCTACGCTGCATTAACAGAGGATAGAATCAAGATCATGTGAAGGGTTAGTACCACTTTATAATGTCTTTGTACAACTGCACTTGGCATATTACATCCAGTTTTGGTTGCCATGATACGAGGGCTATCCACAAAATAGATTACATTTTCGTCTGTAGCAAGAAGGGGCGGAGCCAGCACGACCATCTTTGGTCTGTGCGTCCACCGCTCAGTCTGCATCTAGTCATGCTAGTGGGAGGTTCATATCATTGCCCGTTATTTCAAAGCAAACGTTTGAAATGTGTGCTGCAATTTAAAATCCCTCAAGTTGTGAGGTGCGATCAGTGATAAGGTTTTTGTTGGCAAAAAACCATAAACCAATTGAAATTTTTCGGCAACTGTGTGAAGTATACGGGGACAACTTCATCACTGAAGGTGGAGTGCGCCAATGGTGCATTAAGTTTAAAAATGGCCGAACTACGGCACTCGAGAAGTCCTGAATGCTTTCAAGTGGGAGATTTTTCCTCATCCGCCCTACAGCCCGATCTTGCACCAAGCGACTACCACTTATTTCCGAGGATGAAGACCTGGCTTGGAACACAGCACTTTGACGACGATGCGGAACTGCGGGCGGGCGTGACTGACTGGTTCAAATCTCAGGCATCAAAGCGCTGTGTTCCAAGCCATCCTCGGAAACAAGTGGTAGTCGCTTGGTGCAAGATCGGGGCTGTAGGGCGGATGAGGAAAAATCTCCCACTTGAAAGCATTCAGGACTTCTCGAGTGCCGTAGTTCGGCCATTTTTAAACTTAATGCACCACTCCAACTTCAGTGATGATGTTGTCCCCGTACACTTCACACAATTGCCGAAAAATTTCAATCGGTTTATGGTTTTTTGCCAACAAAAACCTTATCACTGATCGCACCTCACAACTCGATGGATTTTCAATTGCAGCACACATTTCAAACGTTTGCTGTGAAATAATGGGCAACGATACGAACCTCCCACTAGCACAACTAGATGCAGACTGAGCGGCGGATGCACAGACCAAAGATGGTCGTGCTAGCTCCGCCCCTTCTTGCTACAGATGAAAACGTAATCTATTTTGTGGATAGCCCTCGTATTAAAAAGATGTTGAAACTTTAGAAAGAGTGTAGAGAAAAGCAACAAAGATGATCATGGGACTGGAGACTAATATAGGAAGAAATGTTGTGGAATTGGCTATGTCTAGTTTAATGAAAAGAAGGATTAGGGTGATATGATAGAAGTGTTCCAATATCTAAAGGGCTGCCACAAAGGAGTCAGCCTATTCTCCAAAGCACCTGAAAACAGAACAAGAAGCAATGGATGGAAACTAATCAACAAGAGAACCAACCTAGAACTACGGAGAAATTTTCTGACAGAACGATTAATCGGTGGAATAGCTTGTTTCCACTGTAGGTATTCCAACACTGGAGGTTTTTAAGAAAAGATTTGACAGCCATTTGTCTGAAATAATATAGACCAGTCTTCTGCTTGAAAAGGGAGTTAGATTAGAAGACCTCCAAAGAACTTTCCAAATCTATAAAAAGTTTGATGAAGTTGGCATCAACCAAAGATACCTCATACTATTGTGTTTCTACATTATTCTGAATGCTGTTTTGTAACAAAGCTGCTAATGGAGAATACTCCTATTAGAAGAGGAAAAGTGGACATTATTAGCCTGAACAAAGAAAAATTAAAGCATTCATGTATTTTCCCACTACCCTTCCTTGGAATTATCATGGATGAGTCTGCATGAGTCTTTTGTTTCATAGTATGGGTTATATCTCCTCCATAGAAGTAGAGATTTCATCTAAATTATGCCCCGCTGTCCCACATTATATGTCTCCTTAATATCTTTCTTACTAAAATTGGCTTTTAAATGCATATTTGAAGGGTGACATGAAAAGTTTTGTCAGATTATAAATATATTTATGGTCAAATATTTCTATTAACAGTAATTACCAATAATTGCTGAGTTAATGGCTGAAATTTTAAGAGCATCAGAGCTCATTTGATAGGAAACATGGCATGCAAAGGAGGAAGAAAGTGATATGGTTTGCTGAGCTAATAAATATACATCTCAACCAGGAATGTTCTTTGTCTGAAATTATTTTAGAAAATAGTTAGCAAAACTTGGAGAAGGACCTTTGTACACTGAAACCATTTTTGTATAGTTTTTTTGTATGTTTTTAGTTGAAAAACAAAGCAAGAGAAGGAAAAAATACGCATGAAAATAAATAAAATAATATAAAGAAAAAGTATAATGAAGTTTACAGTTATACAAAAAATATTACTTTATCAAAGTAAAATCTTTTCACATCCATTTAAACTATCAAGAGAGATTAAGAGAGCTTACATTTTCTTCTTTGATATTACCACAGCTCTTTATAAATAAATAGTTCTTAATTTTTTTTAAAAAAATAATATATAACACAGAGCCAGTTTGGTCTAGTGATTAAGGCAGCAGACTAGAAATCAGGAAATTGAGTTCTAGTCCTGCCTTAGGCATGAAAGCCAGGTCAGTGACTTTGGACCAGCCAGTCACTCTATTTCTTTGCCCAAATCACCTCACTGAATTGTTATAGGAAAAAATAAGAGAAGGAGTTCACCACCTTACACTAGTTATATAAATAATAAAGTGTGTGTGTGTGTGTGTGTGTGTGTGTGTAAAAGCACTAACCTAAAAATGAGATCCAACTACAATTAACAAAAAAAAAAAAAAGGAAACCATGCAGAAATTGATTAAATTACAACTACCAAAAATGCGTTTGACTTGTTGTAAAGTCCTCCCCCTTAGCCCTTGTCAAAAGAACTTTAATTCAGATGTTGACAGTTCTTTGATGCAAATCAGGGTGTAGATACATCCTTCTAATTATATATTATATTGTTATGTTATGTTATATTATATTACATTATTGTAGGTTATTAAGAACTATGGATCCTTAGTATATGGAGTGACCAAAGGAATTCATATTCATGTTTCTTATGATGCCTTTAGAGTGATTAAGAATGCATATGTTCTCTTTTATCTGTATATGAATTCCTTTGATCAATCCATATACTAAGGATCCATAGTTCTTAATATCCTACAAATTCCAAATTGTGGGATATAGATAAGGAGAACATATGCATCCTTAATCAGCAATGATCACTCTAAAGGCATTATAAGAAATAGGGGGATTTAAGTACCAAATGAGACAATAATAGGACAAATGCAAACCAGTCCATTGTGTTAATGTTCCAATTTCTAAACTGCATTTCCACCATAAATTAACTGCGTTGATCACTTATTAACTATTCTGTGATGTGACTAGAAATAGTATGCTGAATGTTTTAAATCTGAACCATTTCAAATAAGAAATGCTTCCTTGAACTTAAAAAAAAGAAGTTAAAGGTAATCTTTTTTTTTGCATTAGATTCATTAAAATTTATTAGTGTCACAGACAAATATAAAAGGTTTTGCACATCATTCCAGAAGGTAATACAAGATAAAAGACACACACACACACACACACACACACACACACACACTAACATTTCATAAAATCAATATAAAATACAATTCACAATAAAATGAAGGCAACTAATTCCTACTTTCCTACACTTTTTACTTCACCTTACAAAAGTACTGTACTGGGTAAATTGTATTTTGCTGCTTGCTAAGAATTTTTTTTAATCTGCCAGTAGACAGTTTAATTAAAAGTAATCTGGAAAAATTATTTATTTCAATTTATAAGGTTGATCTTACTGAAAAATGATTGGCATATAATTAAAATCAGTACAATACCTAAAAATAAGAAAACAATTCCAGAAGAACAGAATGTAATGGAGGAAACTCATATCATAACCAAAAGATTTCAAGCGTGCACAGTACCAATTTAACATGGAGCTTGGGGAAAACAGCAGAGTTTTCCCCCCAGAATATCTAAAGGCTTGTAAGTAGGGGAGGGCAAGTGGTACAATAGAGAATGTGAGTTTCTGGTACTATGCCTAACATAAATATTTCTGGTTTATATGATAAAGGGAATATATATTTAATGTTACATGTCTTGATGGCAGCAAGAATTGTATATGCACAACACTGGAAAAATTAGGAACCACCCATAGAAGAAGATTTAATTAAAAAAATACTAGATTGTGCAGAAATGGATAGGTTGACATTAAAGATAAAAGATAAGGAAAAGGCAGAATATTTTCATACATGGGACTTATTTTATCAATGATTAGACAATAGAATTAGAAATTTGAAAAATACTATTCTGTATGTCTTATGTTTAATATATTATTATATTAGATACTATTATGTAAGAAAATTAACCCAGACAATATGCTGTTCATAAAGCACCTATGTATGTTAAAGAAAATATATAAATAAACTATTTTTTTTAAAAAAGAGAATGTGAGTTTCCTAATCCAGGGGTATCAAACTCATGTTGTCATGGCAGTGTCACGTGACAAATTGGGACTTTTTTCTCCTTTGCTAAACCTGACATGGGCATGACCAGTGCATGATGCATCTGGCTGGTGGGCTGAGAGTTTGACAGCCCTGAATTAATCAATGGGACATAAACTGTACCCATCCTACCAAAACTTACAGGTCAAGCAGAAATAATGGGAGACATGTTTTTTTTATTAGGAGGGCAATCATAGTGCTACAAGTGTTCTCATAGCACTGAGCATACAGAATGATATAGAGTACCAATTACACTGCAATTTCTCCATACAGTCAAAGCCTTTCACTGGTGGCATTTCTTTTTTCTTTAATAATTGCTGAAGTGGAGATACAAAATATACAAGAGTGATTGTGCAGAGATACTGTGTTGTCTGGAGAACTGTGCAACCAGATCCCTTTCACAGACTCAACTTTCCTCTTCCCACTTCAGCTTGGTTAAAACCAATTCACACCAGTATCGCTCTGCAGAATTTTCTGCTCTATCTTCAGTTTCTAGAATGCATGGAATTGAATTAAGAGGGGCAGGAATGAGAAATTGAAACTTAAAATTAAATATCCTGACCTCTTTCCTGGAAAAAGCTGGTTTTCATAATCTCAAATAGAAGGGGGATTTATCTTCTACATCTGATTCAACTACATGCAGTAATGCTAGGGGTTTAGTCCCAAAAGGCTTGATACAAGTTGGAATATACTGAACTTGCCTTGAATTGATGGGAGAGAAA
Organism: Notechis scutatus; assembly: GCF_049901735.1. Classification (NCBI taxonomy): domain Eukaryota; kingdom Metazoa; phylum Chordata; class Lepidosauria; order Squamata; family Elapidae; genus Notechis; species Notechis scutatus. Next base: position 83,474,497 of record NC_142010.1, on the reverse strand, counting down.
ATACCTACAATTTTTCTTTGAGCTTTCTGGGCCACCTATGAAAAGTACGATTTTTATTTCCAAATGAGTAGGAGGTCTAAATATATATCATCCAGGGGTGGGATTCTACTGGTTTTGATGGGCACTATAGAACCCTTTGTTAACTTTCTAAGCAGTTTGGAGAGTAGTTAGAAGAAATCTTTTGTTTTTTCCCGCCCTTATTATATTCTTGGCAGTATACCTAGACTTACTGTCTCTGAAAGAGGTTTCTTTTCTTTCTTTCCTGATACTTTCTTAAAGGGGAAGGGTTGTTTTAAGCTTTTTACACTGCTTTTGGGAGGAAATACTTCCCTGGAAATACTTCCAGCTGGCATGCCATGATCAGCACTTTGAAGAAATAATTGAATAAGGAAGCAGAGCTGCGGAAAGAAGCTTTTTAATGACAAGGAACCAAGATGAGTGACATTCTTGGCTAGCTAGAAAGCTTGACATTCAAATGTGAGTTTACATACCAGAGATGGTATTCAGCCGGTTCACACTGGATCGGGAGAACCGGTAGTGATAATTTGGCATGGGTCGCCAAACTGGTAGTGACTTCTGGCTGGCCATGCCCCTGTCACCCGGTCGCAGCTCACTCACTTGCCCTGCCCATCCAATTCTTGTTCACCCTGCCTGAAGCTTGCCCCGCCCAGTTACTCCTCACTCCACACTGGGTCCGTGGCCCTGTGCCCCAACTGAGCAGCTCTGATCTTCCTGCTCACAGGTAAGCCTGCGAGTCACGTTAGCCCCTCCCTAGCATCCCCGGCTTGCCTCCCCCTCCCCCACCATATCCTGAGCATCCAAGCCCCCCCGTTTCCGGGGTTGCTTGTCTCACTTCATTGCTGGTGCGGCCCCATCTCAGGTGGGAGTGCTGGCAGCCTAGCTAGCTGTTCCCCCCATCCCCAGGCTCACTTGGTGGGACCAGGAAGGCGGGTGTCCTGGGCTGCACATGTTGTAATTGCACATGTGCAATTTGCTGCAGCTGTGCCTTTCTTCCTTTTCCCTCGGGAGAAGGAGGTCATGGGCAACGGAGGCCGGAGCATGCTGTGGCCACGTCTTTCTTCCTTTCACCCCTGGGAAAAGGAGGACATGGGCAACGGAGGCCGGAGCAGCAGTGCTGCTTGTTTTCTTCCTTCTCCCAGGGGACGCGCTGCTTCCAGCCTGGCCAGTGGGTGGGTGGGCAGTCAGCCCTTGGGGGGCATCTCTACTGTGCTGGGGCTGAGGGGGCAGCAGAGGTGCCCATGTGCAGCAGCTCTGGTACTTCTGCCCACCTCGCCCTCCCGGAATACCACTGCTGCGGACATTCACTTTCTTCCTTTTGTCCCCGGGACCGCCACTACCCACATCCTCCTTCTCACGGGGGAAAAGGAAGAAAGGCATGGCTTCAGCATGCTCTGGCCTCCGTTGCCCACATCCTCCTTCTCCCAGGGGGAAAGGAAGAAAGGCACAGCCGCAGTATGCTCCGGCCTCCGTTGCCTGCATCATCCTTGGAGGTTACTGGCTTTCCTGGCTTCCTGTGCTGGATCGGAACACCCCATTTTTTGGGAGTCAGTGGGGCTGCAGACAACAGAAGGCTCTCCTCTTGATCGGGAAAGGGAACTGGGCTGTGGGGTCTCCCTGCGACCAAAGGAGAAAGTGGCATTGGGCTTTTCATGAAGGGAGGAAACATGAAACACTTCGTCCCCCGGGAGAAGCTTTAGTGGTATCTGGCACTGTCCTTTTGGGGTGTACTTCTAAGAGGCAGAATGCAAGCTTGGCACTGATTTTTTTTACTGCCTTTCTGGGGGGCATGTGATCTTTCCTTAAATCTGGATGATTTCCTTAGGATATTTTGTGAAGTGAGTGAGACCAGCTGGTATCTTTAAGTGGTGCAAATGGATCTAAGGATTGCTTTTCCTAGGTGTGCTCTTTCTGGAGAGCTTAAATGACCTCTCTGCTAAAGTCTTTCACTTTATGAGCAACAGTTGGCTGCTGATAGTTATCATTGCATTTTAACTATTTTAATTCCTCAAGGTGCTCTGGCACCCTGCCAGATTTGTAACTCTGGCTTGCAGGTATTTTTAATCTAATGATTGGTATTTAGGGCAGTTTTTTGCAAACAAAGAAGCTTTTCGTATTTTTGTACAGGTAATCTTTTTCTTACAACAGTTCATTTAGTGACCATTCAAAGTTACAATGGCACTGAAAAAAGTGACTTATGACTGTTTTTCACACTTATGACCGTTGCAGCATCCCCACTGTCATGAGAGGCCAGGCGAGGAGAAGAGCCCCTTGACATGAGTGACATCGAGTTGGCCACACCCACCCAGTCACATGACCACCAAGCCACACTCACCAATTAAGCCACGCACACAGAACTGGTTGTTAAAAAATTTGAATCCCACCCCTGATGTCATCTGTTCAATATTAATTCCATTTAATGACACAGATCAGTTTCTAGCATCTTTTGAAGAATATAAACATTTTATTAATTGACAGTAGCTCCTGTTGCCTCCAAAAGGAGGTAAAACTTAAAATGTTTTCTTTAGCCCTATTGATGATAATAAGATCAATGCATCATCTGTTTATAACAGCATCGTTATGGGCCTAGCTGCAATATAATTCTCTTTTAGCTAGATGATGGACAATAGCATTAATATAGACATTAAAGAGCATCTATAATATAGCCTTGTTTAACTCCTTTTCTAATAGGGACTGAATCAGAGATCTAACCTACTGCATTTCATTGTATAATAAAGTTAGTTCAAGTGAACGATTTCCATTTTGGAAAAGGTATGGCTTTGAATCACATATTTAAGCAAAATAATGCTTTTAAGATCTTCCAACACAGTTTAGAGCTCTACATAGACGGTAAGATGCAGAATACTCTTTGGCTTTAGAAAAGGCCAAGGAACAGAAGACATTATAGTAGATGCAAAGAAAATAATAATACCAAAAGGTACGAACAGAATATGGTAAAACAGACTGGCTCCAGGTTGGCAAAGGAATGTGACAAGGCTGCATATCCACCTCTGATTTATTCAATCTGTACGCTGAATATGTATATATTAAGAGTAGAAGATTGGAAGGAGATGAATGTAATTTGAAAACTGAATAAAGTAATATAAGTAACGTGCGCCATGCTAATGATACTACGCTGATAGCCAAAACTGCAAGGGATCTTCAAGCTCTAGTAAAAAATGTTAAGGAGCAAAGTGAAAAAATGAGACTAAAATTAAATCTAAAGACAACTGAACTAATGACAACAGGTAAAACAACCAGCCTTGTAATTGGCAAAGAACATATCAAAGTGAAAGCAGCTTTTGCTTGAACTGGAAGGCCAGTGGGGAGAGATTAAAGACAAAGCTATTTGATAACCTAGTTTTATTGCCCATATTTAAAAACCGCACCATAATTGAAACACAAAATCAGCAGTTACGAACTATAACTCTGTACCCATACATAAGAAGCCATAGTTTCAAATCTTACATACTTTTCTTCCACCTATATATGCCCTAGTGGCCTGAGGGTTACTCATTTCTTAATCAACTGGATGGTTGATATTTATGCATTGGTGTTTTTTTTTTTATTTGGTCCAGCAAAACATGTAAAACAGATAAAACAAAATCAATTCAGTCGTTTTATATCTGGAGTGCTAATTGTTAATAGCTTTAAGTAAGGTTAGCATGGTATACCTATACATTGCATTTAGACATAAGTCTAAACTACAAATAAGTATAGAAGCCTAAAATCTCTATGCTATTGTAAATTTTATATAATAATAAAAGTCAAATGAAACAGTATATTTGAGAGAGTGATTCTTTTGGTCCTGAAGGAGACATTAATGTGTCTTTTTCTTAGTCATGACCAGAACAATGATGTTAGATTCTGGACCATTTTTGTCCTGTCAACCCTCTCTTTTGAACAAAGGCTGTTGAGAAGATGGACAGACAATAGCTCCAGATGATCCTGGAGGAAATGGATCATCTGGGTCTCATAATACAGAATAACACAATTGGAAGGGCTCTTGGAGTTCTTCTAGTCCAATCCCCTGCTTGAGCAGGAGATCCAATCCTTTGCTTGAACAACATATACCAGACTGATTCTATTCCAGTAAGGTTTCACATATAACAGTGAAATGGCATTTTAGTTGTGCTTGTTAAGCTCTTTTGGTAGAAGCAAGATGAAGATCATGTATCCATCCTAGTGCTCCTTGAATTCTTAGTGCCTTGTTATCAATTATGGTACCCTTTAAAGCCAATTGCAAGATTTGAGAGTGGGGGCATTGTGTTACACAGTTCTCCTTATTCCTGACCCACAAGGGAAACCATGAGCACAGAGAAAAGGTTAGGTGGAATTGCTTGAATACTGGACTACTTTATGATGGGAATGAAAGGGAAACAATGGGATGAGAAAGGAGAGAAATGGAAAGTTAGAGAAAGAAACTCACTGAAAAGCACTAGTACAAAAATGGGAATGAGGATGATGAACTGAAAAGAAATCTGTTGAAGTTTACAAAGGATGTCATATACTTTATCACAAAGAACAAGTTGTTATTGCAATGGAAGTAAGTAGGTATCAAGTTACTGTATTTCCTGAAATATAACCAGCTGTCCAAAAAGTATAATTGGGACAATTAATAAGGATCACTGTGTCTACTCTAACTATCCTTACCAATATGTTGCATAAACAAACATGAAACATGTTTTTTTTAAAAAAATGCCTCTTTTTTTGGAAAGAACATCTTGCCCTTTCCAGCACAATGAGGCAGAGAATTGGCTACAAGTCAAATTAGAGATTTAAGTGAGTTTTATTAGAATATTAGAAATTGCCCTATTCTGCATTATGTGCAGGATTCATGCTTAGCTGGAGCCCAGCTAAAAACAAGGAGAAAAGCTTGTGTTTGTTAAATGACAGGGAAGGAAGGAAGAGAATATTAGGTTAAATGACTAATTGGTTTGGGGTAATGTCAGGCTGACCTTGTGATGAGGCTATAAAGTGTGCAAATCACTTTATCCAAATTTCTTGGAAGGGAGAGAGATTTCAAAAGAGAGAATTTCAAATTTGCTGTCTGTTTCACCTCATTTGCAGCAGTTGGTTGATTATGTTTTGTGCAATTTCTTTTATGGAAAGCTCATAAACTTTTTTTATGGAAAAGTCTGGCTTGTTTATTTTAACGGGAAAGAACAAAATTAATTTCTTGTACTTCCCACCCTATTCTCAACGATCAATTCCACATAATAAAAAAGTGCCTTATTATTCATAATGAAATTTACCAGAGAATTTGCCTTATGGTAGGATTTATTCCACTACAGCAAATTCCGCTACATTCTGTCTAACAAAGATAACAAGCATTGCTACTAGTAGTTTTAAAAATCAGATTAAAAAGTGTGTAGATCAGGGATGTCAAACTCAAGGCCTGTGGGCTGTATCTGGTCTGCGGGGTGCTTAATTCTGGCCCATGGGACAACCATGGAAATGGCAAATGGCCTGCAGTGCCTCTGACAATGAAAATGGAGCTTGAGAGGGCCATGCATGGCCCTCCCAGCCCCTGTTTTTCAGCTTGGATGGACTCCTGCAGCCTCCTGCCAGCAAAAATAGAGCCTGTGGGGCCATGCACAGCCCCCCTGGGCTCAATTTTTGCTGGCAGAGGGCTTCAGAAGGCCATCCAGGCTGACTTCCGGTTTGTCGGCTTCGCCAGTGGCAGGGATTCGCGATCCTGCGCGATCCCTGCAGCGCTAGCCGTCTTGGTGCCTCCGATCCTGACGGATCTGGAGGCTAAGGTTGCCCCGCAGAGGCAGCCGAAGATAGGGGGGAGCTGGTGAGGGGTTTGGGGGTGTTGCAGACCCCCTCTCCCACCGGCAAAACTCCCTTTTCTCAAGGCGGTCGAGCGGCGGTCTGTAATGGCCGCCACAAAGAAGCCAGCAGCTGGGTAAGATTGAGCAGGAGGAAGAGAGGAGAAAGTTTCAGAGAAAGTTTTTTGGCTGACCCAGGATTTTAAGAGGCGTCTAATCCTGAAAAATACGACTTCTTGAATGATACTTTGTTTCCAGAGGAGAATTTCAAGCGGCAAAATTGAGGTGCTGAAATGGAAAGTTTACTCTCCTTCCCTATGGAATCAACAAATGGCCATTGAGAAACCTGTCTTTTCTTTATAAAAGGTAAAAACTTGGCTTCTTGTTATAAGTGGGAAGGGAGAGGACAAAAAAAATATTAAGATCTTGCTGGAGGAGATGCCTTGAAGATCTTGAGGCTAGAAATTAATTGCAACAAGGCTTTGGAATACAGACTGGGCTTTTTTTTTCTTTTCCTTTTTACTGATACCACCCCAGGAAGAGAAAGTGAGAACTCTGTGCTTTGTCTGGACTGATTGATGTCTCTGGGACTTTGGGGAATTGTTTTAACTTTTGAAACATCTTGGTTGCTTTAAGAAGAAGAACAAAGAAAAGATTCACAATGGCTTTACCTGTTGATGAACTTAGAAAGGAATATGGAGAAATAAAGAAAGAAAGCAAGGACGCTGTGAAAGAAGCCTTCCTTTTTTTAGAAATGGCGCTTGCTATTTATCAACAAACACAACAACAGATGGAGGAAATAGAAGAAGAAGAAGAAGAAGAAGAAGAAGAAGAAGAAGAAGAAGAAGAAGAAGAAGAAGAAGAAGAAGAAGAAGAAGAAGAAGAAGAAGAAGAAGAAGAAGAAGAAGAAGAAGAAGAAGAAGACGTCATCTTCAATGCATTTAAAAATTTAATTAAGAGAGAAAAGAGAAAGAAAGGAAGGAAAATGAAGGACTTAAGACTTAAAAAAACACTTAAGAAAGAGAAAAATAAGATGCAAAATCAACTCAATGTTACTAAGCAAAAGGGAAAAGGAATACAACAGAGAGGGGAAGCTAAAAAGGCGGAGGTTAGTAGAGGGGAGGGTAAAAAGGCCAGGTGGGATAAGAAAGGAAGGGAAAAGGGAGGAAAAAGCCACAAAGGTATGAAACAAGATGGGAAAAAAGGAATTTTTTTTAGGGATAAAGGGTAATGTATAATTTATTTAAAAAAGAAGATTTTGCAAGGTACATAAGATGGCATTGTAGTACTTGTATTAGAAATAGAAAACTAGAATGTTATAAGAATTAATAAAAGACCAAAATATTGAAATGTTTAGTAATGACAGATTTTAAAATTTAACAAAATATTAAAGGAATGTTTAAAATACTGAGTTTAATTAAAAAGTTTAATTGACTATTGTTTTGATTTTACTATAAACTCATTATTGTAGCACTTGTCCTTTGAAATAGACAATTGGAATGTTATAAGATTTAATATTTAGATTTATTATTTAATTATATTAATTATTATGGACTTATTATTATTTTTTCTCTCTTTTTAAAGGTTAGCAGGTAGAATGTACTAAGCAGAATCAGACTGGGTACTAGGCGTTATTTTAAATATTAATTTAGGGGGAGGATAGAAAGGCATCATACTCTGATCAGTTCAGGAGAAATCCTTTCTTTTTTCTTACTGTAGGGAATGAGATAAACGGATAATTTGGAAAGAATGGACAAAAAATACAAATACAATGATTTAAATTAAAATGAATTAAATAAAATAGAAATAAGAAGCGTGAAAAGCGGGAGAAGTTATATAGAAGATATAGAATGGTAAATAAGATAGGTAATGGTATATAAGATGAGCACGAATTTAATTGAAGTCCATACAAAGAGAGGTAATCTGGGGCCAAACTACTTTCTTAAAAGAAGTTTTATATTTTTGTGTTTTGTGTGTTCATGTTTTGTTTGAGAATTAATAAAACCTCGGAGGAATGCTGGATGAGAATAATGGTAATCAAGTCAGAGAGAAATGTAGATGATGATTATAAACTGGATAAATATAGAAAATAATAATAATAATAATAATGAAATTGAATACGAAAAGAGAAATAATGAGAAATTTGTTAAGAGATATCTATATGCCCATATTGAAATGGTGTAAAACAGAATTATGTTGTATAAAATAATATTTTACTTGACTTGTAAAATTAATAATGGAAAGAGGTTTTATGTATTCAATGGTTAATGATGGTTTGTTTGTCTTTAAAATCAATAAAATTTGCTTAAAAAAAAAAAAAAAAAAGAAGGCCATCCAGGCTGAAAATGGGACTGTCGGAGGGCTTCAGGAGGCCATCCAGGCCAAAAACGGGGCCTAGGGGGCTGCATGTGCCCTCTCAGGCTCTGTTTTTGCTAGCAGAGGGCTAGCAAAACAAACTAAAAGAAAAACAAAAGGAGAAATATTTCCTCTTTTGCATTTGAACATCCAAGAAGGGACATGAAAGGAGAAAGGAAAAGACGAAAGAAAAAGAAGGAAAGGGGGGGGGGAGAAGAAAGTGGATGGAAGGAAGGAAGGAAGGAAGGAAGGAAGGAAGGAAGGAAGGAAGGAAGGAAGGAAGGAAGGAAGGAAGGAAGGAAGGAAGGAAGGAAGGAAGGAAGGAAGGAAAGTCCTATCTTATCAGTGGACGCCAGCAGATGGCAAGGCTCCTTTGGAGGACAAGGGTTTGGTGTTCTCCCTGGTCTTGCCTTCCTCCAATGGAGACAGTGGGTCCCCCCCCAGCCCTGTCCCAACACGAGTCCTGTCAAGTTGGCATGCCCACCCCAGTCATGCTCACCCAGCCCCCTGAGGTCAAACAATGCAGCCCTCATTGAAAACGACTTTGACATCCAGGGTGTAGATGGTCCGTTGATGGATATGTGTAATCTTTTTAGTGTGATTGTTTCCTATCAAAATACAGAGGAAGGACATTTATCTTTGTTTTCAATATGAGTACTTTTCTCTTCTTCTCCCACGGCAATTTTCTTTTTGGATATTTATACTCTATGCCTTAATAGGCAAGCTAATTTTCAATGCCCCTCTTCATATTGCCTTCACAGAGTATCTAGTTTTGCTTTTTGCAGTGGTGACAATGCATACAGGCACTTTTGCTGATACTTCTTTCTGATTATGTATGAAGAAGGCAGCTGGAGGATAAACAGGACAGAAAAAGAAAACAAAGCTTATTCCAGTGTTTCAGTAACTGGCAGAGTGGGTAAGAAACCTTTGCATAGTAATTTTGTCTGCCACCTGTGAAATTATTAAACAGAATAAGACCACAGAAAAACTATGCTGTCAAGGGATCCTTCTCCCTGACTATGTAGGTTGAAGGTGGTCATACAAACGAGAAGAAAGTGGGAAAGAGTCATACACTGGTTAAACTAAAACAAAAGCAATTCCTAGGTAGAGAATATGTCTAAGGAAAATATGGTAGACCACAGTTTGCACATCACCAATTTCCAGGTGACTTGCCACCAGGAAAGCCAACTCCACAACCAGTGAATTCTACAACCCATTAGGCAGGACAGCCGTCAACAAGAAACTACTATCTTGACTTGGGCTACTAAAATCTGGGATTCACTGCCATTCCCGGTAGGCCAAATAATCTTCAAGCCATTACTAAATGCTATCTTAACAAGAAGACAGCCTTGGGAGCCTATAAGTTGGCTTTGAAAGTGGTTTTCAGGCCCACTGCATAGGATAGTGCTGACCTACTGAACTAACTACTTGTAAATCAATATTAGAGATTCTAGAAATGATAGCTAAGAATATTGAGAAAGCACCATGAGAAAAGTAGTGAGGTTATTCAAAGTTCCACTTGCAGATAACCTGAGTTTTCTTCTTGTCCCAAAGAAGTTCCCTAAACAATTAACAAGCTATTATTCAGCATATCCAAAAGATAGCAATAGTGCTTATCCCTTAGACTTATATACTGCTTCACAGTGCTATACTCTCTCTAAGTAGTTTACAGAGTCAGCACATTGTCCCCAACAATCTGGGTCCTCATTTTCCTAACCTTGGAAGGATGGAAGACTGAATCAATCCTGAGCCAGTAAGACTCGAACTGCTAGCAGTCAGCAGAATTAGCCTGCAATATGGCAATCTAACTACTGCACCACCATGGCTCTTCAGTAAATGAAGCTATACCTTGCCTGGAATAAATTAACCACGCATATAATTTATTATGTCAGTCTGAGATTAGTTAATTTGTTACATGAGTGTAAAGCCATCATGTTTGAATCCTATAATTTGAGTCAGCACTTAAGCTGCTGCCAATCTACCAACTGTACTTTAGCCATCTGTGTTTCAAATCAGACGGAGCCTGATATATAAACAAAATAAAATCCCTGGATGTTTGATTGCATGCAAAGGTTTTTAGAATTTAGTACATTCCTAGAGTGGGCAACAAAGAACTAGGTGAATTTCTCACTCACTATCTCAACACAACTTGCTGTAAGGATGCAGTATTTTCAGGTGGCCAAATCTCCCTGCAGGCCTTCCAAATCCCTTTCACTCAGCATATAACAGAGATCCTATCCACCAAGCTCATTTTTGTTAGCAAGTAGAGCAGTCAATGGCTTTAAGTAAAGGTTACGCCAAAGCAAATTGGCAGCTGCTTCCAGAGCTGGTGCAGCTATTTCTAAATCCATATAGCAATAGCAGACAGCTGCAGGAAGACTTTAGGGAAATATTGGTGCAGAACATACAACTCATTTATAAGGCCCATTTCAGCCATCCATTGCTAACTTATTTTAATTCTGTTCAATAGAAGGTTCTGTTTGTAGGTCTCTGTATGTAGTCATAGATTTGTGAGCCTCGGGTAAATTATTATGGATGTAATGGGATGTGAGAATAGCATTGAGAGACAGGAGAAAGAACCACAGCCTAAGTAAGGGTCTGATGAAAGAAATCTGAGGCCAAAGAAGAGATGGGAGGGGGAGGGGGGGAAAGCAACTCCCTAGTTTTTTGGAAAGTAAAGGCAGGGGGAGGCAGACTAGAAGATTCAATTACTGTAACCATACAATAAAGGCAGTGTTAGTAGCCATGATGCTGATTTTCTGCCTGGACTGCCTCAAAAGGCCAACATATGAAGGTTGGTAAGAAAATGCAGTAAATTGTGGAATTAAATGCTACTTTGGGTTGGGCAATTACTGCTTCATCTGATGCACTGCATATTCAGTGGTAAACATTAACAGAGCCAGCTCAGTGATCAAGATAATAGTACTGTTAATACAACTAACCTTTGAGAACTAAAGATGCATTCCCAAAATGACACATTATTTAATTAACCAAGGTTTGTAGAAGGATACTGGAAAACCTCAAAACAGGCCCATACAACACAACATGCAGCCTGCCAAGCAGCCTTGTGTAATCCATCAGCAAGTTTTTAAAAGTCAATAAATATGTGATTGCCACCCCAAAATATATCCAGCTTCAGGCCTCACTGTGGCTATTTACTCATTCCTTTTTTATTCAGTTTTTACATATGTTATATTGTATTGGCTGTGGAGTGGCAAAGTCTTCTCTTCCACTTACTGTTCTGACCAAGGCTTCTGAGACCGTAATTACACATGCTTATTTTAAAAACAAGTCTTGTTTTATTGCAACACTGGGAATTATTTTCATTCCCAGCCGGTAATGAATCTCAAACAGTCCCTTGAGATAAGCACCCACCTTTCTTTCCTGTGAAGTGCTGCCAATAACAGAAATGTCCACTGAACAAGAAAAAAACAACAAGCGAAGTACAAAGAGCTTCAAGAATAAATCTGAACCGAACGAACGACTTTGCTTCCTGCAAAGGTTTCATCATCTGTCCTTTATACCTTATGGGAGGGGCAATCACCTCCCAGCCTTACTCCTGAGTTGCCCATTTTGTTTCAGCTGCTCTCGCTTCTAGTAGCTCTGCACACACGCACACTGGGAGCAGGTTCCCTTGGGTCCTCTGCCTGGCTGCTTCCAGACTTCGAAGGCGCCAGAGGCAGCACCCCACTCCAGATGGCCCCATTTCTGCATCGGGTGCAGGACCCTTGTCCGAGTCCTCTCCAGACTCTCAGACTGATCCCCTTTCTTCCCCATTGTCTGATTCCGCTGCTGTCTGCACAGGCTGCCAGCGAACCACAACATTTACTAATGGATATAAAATCTCAATTCTAACTGATATTAATGACATGCACACATCATTAATCAAGACTGCCTTAGAGAGTATTGGATGGATTGTTGATTATTGTGAAAAGAAAAGCAAACAAAATACTTTATGATTTGTCTTAGCAATTGTCTTTGTGGGTGTTCAATTGATGCCCAACAAATAGTACAATGCATCTCTTTCAAATAGCTATACATCTCTTTTATAAGACATTTGAATGTGGGACATATCTATCCACTATTTTAGTAGCGGCCCAAAATATACTGTACTCTTTTCTTCCACGGGGAGCTTAGTTCTTGAATAAGAGAAAATATTAGATATCATTTCCCTCAATAGGATGCTAGTAGAGATGCCCTTGTGATACAGTCATCAAAGTCTTCACTCTATTTTAAGCAACAAAAATGTATCTCCATTGTCTGGTTTAGATTACCAGTGCTCCATAAGGAAGGCTTTTACATAGCTCTCTTTCAGGCCAGGCTTTTATCAGATTACTAGGGAGCTTCTAAAAAGTCCCAATGGAATCAAACTTTTGTCCTTCTAGGGTGGCCAAGTGGAGGTCATCATCCACTATGTTCTTTATGAGACCCTGGCGATAGATATACATAAGGGATGAAATACAGAATGATTGAATTTATTTCTGAATTGTGAATACAATTCTTTCTTACCATTTAGGTGCTATTTCTGCTATACTCTCCTTTAAACCCAGAAATATTTTTTTATAGTTTGAATTGTAACACAGGTTTTTGTACTATTTAATTTCTGTGTGGGTTGCATTCTCATCTCATCTCACCTTATATTCTGCAGTCATTACAATAATCTTATTACATGTTGAGGGTAAACAGGAAAAACCTCTGTTGGTGGAAAAAACTTATTTCTGAAATATACATTTTGTGTCTTAGAGATGCCTCTTCATCTCCTCCTCTGATGCTGTATTTGGCACTGCTGTGTAAAGTTTCTTTATTGAGATAGTCTGGTAGTTGCTTCTCTTGACATGCTTTCAAAGCTTAATATGTTTACTAGGCAAGCTTTTTGTCACTTTTTGTTTGCTTGATTCTCTCCCCTTTGGTGGATTGTTATTTTTAATGTTTTTATTTGGCATTCCTTTTTTTTTTCTTAAAAAAACTTTTAAAGTTGAAAATCACTTAAAACTAAATGTATTTTTTGGATGGTAGTATACTTCCCATAAAGTCATCATTATGTCATTATTATTAGTTTATCTGATGTCATATGTTCATCACATTTCCTGAATATTTAAGACTTCACTATTTTACATTATTATTTCAATACATTTTAAATGGGATTTATATATATATATATATATATATATATATATATATATGGATCTTGTTATTTTCTCCAGAAGATTCGTATAAGACGCTGGAGTCCCAGCTATAGTGCCAGCAAGCTTGCACTGGCACTAGCCGAAAGCACCAGCCTGAAGATGGCGAGTGGACCTCGCCCAAATCAGATACTTTGAATCTTACGCGGAGAGAACCCAATAACCAAAGATCCACATATAAATACCAGAACCTCAGAAAACATATATATATATATATATATATATATATATATATATATATATATATATATATATATATATATATATATATATATATATATGTTTTCTTAAGTTTTCATGGGTACTTACATGTATGGTGTTCGGCTTGGTTCGGGTATTTTCCCACGTCATTGTAGTTCTTTTAAAGTTGTAGCAACGTTTCAGCAGAATCTCATCTGCCATCATCAGGCTTCTGTATTGTGTCCGTCTGTGGGTCAGACTTTTACAGTGGTTTCAGATTTAAATTTGGGGCAGCCTATTGCTGTGCCAGAATGGTTTTTTCTTCATCCTGATTGGTTGGGAGTCTTGGTCTGTGTTTATTGGTCTCGGAGTTTGCTGTGTTCTGCTTGATGGGTGTTTCTGATATCTTCTGTCTGTTTTTTGGCTCTTTTTGTATCTTGATTGGCTGGCAGCATTGTGTTACTTTAATGGAGGTCTTTAGTGCAGCTTGGCTTCGGGTAAATGGACGGCTATCATTAGTTAGGAAGCTGGGTTTCATCTGGGTGCCTGGTTGGGGTGTGTTTGAGCTGGAGGTATCAGGGGATCTGTTTGTGCCCAGGTGTTTGCCTGGCTTGTGGTGTGGAGATTTTTTGTTTGTGAGTGCAGGCTTCCAAATGATTGACAGCCTGGTGGAATCATCTCTTCTGTTCATGCTTTCTGGTCTTTTTCAATCTCTATGGCTTCTCTGATGACTCTGTGGCTAGGGTTTTCCATAGTGGCCAGGGTTTTGGTGCCATTGAAGTTGATGCTATGACCTGTAGCTTCCATGTGTTGGACTAGTGAGGAAGTGTGTTCCAGCTTTTTGACTGCATTTTTGTGTTCATCCAGGCGGGTACTTATTCTTCTATTGGTCTGTCCAATGTATGTGGCCGGGCATGATGCACAGGGGACTTCGTATACGCCTTGGTTTTCCAGGTCAATTTTATCTTTGGGGTTGCTAAGGATGGCTGCTATTTTTCTGTCTGTTTTGAAGGCAGTCCTGATGTGATGTCTGTGTAGTACCTTACTAATTTTGTCTGTAGTACCTCTTATGTAGGGCAGGACAGCTGTTCCATAGGTCTGTTCATCTTCTGGGTCTCTATTATGTTTCAGTGTGTTTTTGTGGATCAAGCTGGTGATTTTGCTTTTGTGGAAGCCGTTGGCTGTCAGTACTTTAGTCAGGGTGCATAGTTCAGCCTTAATGTGTGTCTTGTCTGCCAGGCGTTTGGTTCTGGTAATTAGTGTTTTAGCCACGGAGTTTATCTGTGCTGGGTGGTGGTGGGATTGGGCGTTGAGGTAGCGGTTGGTGTGTGTTTTCTTCTGGTATATGGTGTGTCCTAGTGTGCCATCTGTTTTTTGTAGATTAGTACATCTAGGAATGGTAGTTGTTTGTTTGTTTCTGTTTCCATGGTGAACTTGATTTTGGGGTGTGCGCTGTTTAGGTGTGTTAGGAAATTGTTTAGGTTTTCTTGTCCATGGGGCCAAATCACGAATGTGTCATCGATGTATCTTAACCATAGTTTGGGTTTGAGGATGGCATTGGCCAGGGCTCTGGATTCGAATTCTTCCATGAACAGGTTAGCAATGACAGGTGACAGTGGTGATCCCATGGGGGCTCCTTCTATTTGTTTGTATCTTTGTCCTTTGTATATGAAATATGTGTTGGTTAAGCAGTGTTCTGTTAGTTCCATGAGGTGTTTGGCTGGTTGGTATTTATTTTTGATGATTTCAAGGGTCTCTTTTATCGGGACTTGAGTGAATAGGAAACCACGTCAAAACTTACAAGCAGATCTTCTTGCTCCACGTGTAGATCTTTGATCATTTCCAAGAAGTGGTATGAGTTTTGTACATGTGAAGCTGCTGTTTCAGCATGGGGCTGTAGCTGCTTTGCTAGGTATTTGGCTAGGTTTTGTAGTGGTGCTCCTCTGGAGCTGACTATGGGTCTGAGAGGTATGCCTTCTTTGTGTATTTTTGGGAGGCCGTATAGTTTGGGGCATCTGGAAGATTTCTCTCTGGGTATAATCGTGTGTTGGATCTCTTTGCTTATGTGGCTGGTTATAATTTTCTTCTTGGTTAATTTTTCCAGATATGTGGTTGGGTCTGTGTTTATGGGTTTGTATGTGGAGTCTTGGAGTAGGTCTGTCAATTTTGTTTCGTAGTCTTTTCTGTCCATTACTACAGTGGCATTTCCTTTGTCTGCTGGGAGGATGATTATGCTGCTGTCTCTTTTCAGGGTTTGTAGCGCTTTAATTTCATTTTGCTGTAAGTTGCTTTTTGGTGGTTGCTTGTGCATAGGATGTTGGTAACTTGGTGTCTTATTTTATCAGCTTCATCTGTATTTAATTTAGTTAGGCTGGATTCTACTGCACATATGATGGATTCTGTGGGGATTTTTGGGGTGCTATAGCATAATTGAATCCTTTGGTTAGAACATCTGTTTCTGTTTTGGTGAGTTCTCTGTTGGAAACGTTGTGCACTAATTGTTTCAGGTGTTGTTGTGAGTTGTTGGGGTTTTTCATGTTCTAATTTCTTTAATTTTTTCAATAATTTTTCCTGTTTGTAAATACCTTCAGAATCAGCTCTCCAAGTTGTAAGTTGTTTTATCTTGTCCCAAAGTAGAGGGTGGATTTTGCTGCTCAGTTCCAGGTGTAGTGCTAGCAAATCTTTGTTTAACTGATCTAATCGGAATCTCTTACTGTGGAGCTCGCTCCGTAGTAAAGCCATTTCAGTTCTTTTCAGGATACGTTTCAGGATCCCCCATGGGATCACCACTGTCACCTGTCATTGCTAACCTGTTCATGGAAGAATTGAATCCAGAGCCCTGGCCAATGCCATCCTCAAACCCAAACTATGGTTAAGATACATCGATGACACATTCGTGATTTGGCCCCATGGACAAGAAAACCTAAACAATTTCCTAACACACCTAAACAGCGCACACCCCAAAATCAAGTTCACCATGGAAACAGAAACAAACAAACAACTACCATTCCTAGATGTACTAATCTACAAAAAACAGATGGCACACTAGGACACACCATATACCAGAAGAAAACACACACCAACCGCTACCTCAACGCCCAATCCCACCACCACCCAGCACAGATAAACTCCGTGGCTAAAACACTAATTACCAGAACCAAACGCCTGGCAGACAAGACACACATTAAGGCTGAACTATGCACCCTGACTAAAGTACTGACAGCCAACGGCTTCCACAAAAGCAAAATCACCAGCTTGATCCACAAAAACACACTGAAACATAATAGAGACCCAGAAGATGAACAGACCTATGGAACAGCTGTCCTGCCCTACATAAGAGGTACTACAGACAAAATTAGTAAGGTACTACACAGACATCACATCAGGACTGCCTTCAAAACAGACAGAAAAATAGCAGCCATCCTTAGCAACCCCAAAGATAAAATTGACCTGGAAAACCAAGGCGTATACGAAGTCCCCTGTGCATCATGCCCGGCCACATACATTGGACAGACCAATAGAAGAATAAGTACCCGCCTGGATGAACACAAAAATGCAGTCAAAAAGCTGGAACACACTTCCTCACTAGTCCAACACATGGAAGCTACAGGTCATAGCATCAACTTCAATGGCACCAAAACCCTGGCCACTATGGAAAACCCTAGCCACAGAGTCATCAGAGAAGCCATAGAGATTGAAAAAGACCAGAAAGCATGAACAGAAGAGATGATTCCACCAGGCTGTCAATCATTTGGAAGCCTGCACTCACAAACAAAAAATCTCCACACCACAAGCCAGGCAAACACCTGGGCACAAACAGATCCCCCTGATACCTCCAGCTCAAACACACCCCAACCAGGCACCCAGATGAAACCCAGCTTCCTAACTAATGATAGCCGTCCATTTACCCGAAGCCAAGCTGCACTAAAGACCTCCATTAAAGTAACACAATGCTGCCAGCCAATCAAGATACAAAAAGAGCCAAAAACAGACAGAAGATATCAGAAACACCCATCAAGCAGAACACAGCAAACTCCGAGACCAATAAACACAGACCAAGACTCCCAACCAATCAGGATGAAGAAAAACCATTCTGGCACAGCAATAGGCTGCCCCAAATTTAAATCTGAAACCACTGTAAAAGTCTGACCCACAGACGGACACAATACAGAAGCCTGATGATGGCAGATGAGATTCTGCTGAAACGTTGCTACAACTTTAAAAGAACTACAATGACGTGGGAAAATACCCGAACCAAGCCGAACACCATACATGTAAGTACCACGAAAACTTAAGAAAACAAATATCAAACCTCTACGGGAGGAAATAAACAGCCAGATCAAAACCTACGAAACTGGAAATTAAAAGAGCAGGAATACTATGTGACCTCCAATTCCTACGCAGCTGCAGAGACAACAATACTACACCAACCTGCTTCAAATTAACATTTCATCAAAGCACAGCAGCCACTAAACGTATCCTGAAAAGAACTGAAATGGCTTTACTACGGAACGAGCTCCACAGTAAGAGATTCCGATTAGATCAGTTAAACAAAGATTTGCTAGCACTACACCTGGAACTGAGCAGCAAAATCCACCCTCTACTTTGGGACAAGATAAAACAACTTACAACTTGGAGAGCTGATTCTGAAGGTATTTACAAACAGGAAAAATTATTGAAAAAATTAAAGAAATTAGAACATGACAAGAAAACCCCCAACAACTCACAACAACACCTGAAACAATTAGTGCACAACGTTTCCAACAGAGAACTCACCAAAACAGAAACAGATGTTCTAACCAAAGGATTCAATTATGCTATAGCACCCCAAAAATCCCCACAGAATCCATCATATGTGCAGTAGAATCCAGCCTAACTAAATTAAATACAGATGAAGCTGATAAAATAAGACACCAAGTTACCAATATCCTATGCACAAGCAAGCCACCCAAAAGCAACTTACAGAAAAATGAAATTAAAGCACTACAAACCCTGAAAAGAGATAGCAGCATAATCATCCTCCCAGCAGACAAAGGAAATGCCACTGTAGTAATGGACAGAAAAGACTACGAAACAAAATTGACAGACCTACTCCAAGACTCCACATACAAACCCATAAACACAGACCCAACCACATATCTGGAAAAATTAACCAAGAAGAAAATTATAACCAGCCACATAAGCAAAGAGATCCAACACACGATTATACCCAGAGAGAAATCTTCCAGATGCCCCAAACTATACGGCCTCCCAAAAATACACAAAGAAGGCATACCTCTCAGACCCATAGTCAGCTCCAGAGGAGCACCACTACAAAACCTAGCCAAATACCTAGCAAAGCAGCTACAGCCCCATGCTGAAACAGCAGCTTCACATGTACAAAACTCATACCACTTCTTGGAAATGATCAAAGATCTACACGTGGAGCAAGAAGATCTGCTTGTAAGT
Organism: Notechis scutatus; assembly: GCF_049901735.1. Lineage (NCBI taxonomy): Eukaryota > Metazoa > Chordata > Lepidosauria > Squamata > Elapidae > Notechis > Notechis scutatus. Next base: position 83,455,539 of record NC_142010.1, on the reverse strand, counting down.
TTTGACGTGGTTTCCCTATTCACTCAAGTCCCGATAAAAGAGACCCTTGAAATCATCAAAAATAAATACCAACCAGCCAAACACCTCATGGAACTAACAGAACACTGCTTAACCAACACATATTTCATATACAAAGGACAAAGATACAAACAAATAGAAGGAGCCCCCATGGGATCACCACTGTCACCTGTCATTGCTAACCTGTTCATGGAAGAATTCGAATCCAGAGCCCTGGCCAATGCCATCCTCAAACCCAAACTATGGTTAAGATACATCGATGACACATTCGTGATTTGGCCCCATGGACAAGAAAACCTAAACAATTTCCTAACACACCTAAACAGCGCACACCCCAAAATCAAGTTCACCATGGAAACAGAAACAAACAAACAACTACCATTCCTAGATGTACTAATCTACAAAAAAACAGATGGCACACTAGGACACACCATATACCAGAAGAAAACACACACCAACCGCTACCTCAACGCCCAATCCCACCACCACCCAGCACAGATAAACTCCGTGGCTAAAACACTAATTACCAGAACCAAACGCCTGGCAGACAAGACACACATTAAGGCTGAACTATGCACCCTGACTAAAGTACTGACAGCCAACAGCTTCCACAAAAGCAAAATCACCAGCTCGATCCACAAAAACACACTGAAACATAATAGAGACCCAGAAGATGAACAGACCTATGGAACAGCTGTCCTGCCCTACATAAGAGGTACTACAGACAAAATTAGTAAGGTACTACACAGACATCACATCAGGACTGCCTTCAAAACAGACAGAAAAATAGCAGCCATCCTTAGCAACCCCAAAGATAAAATTGACCTGGAAAACCAAGGCGTATACGAAGTCCCCTGTGCATCATGCCCGGCCACATACATTGGACAGACCAATAGAAGAATAAGTACCCGCCTGGATGAACACAAAAATGCAGTCAAAAAGCTGGAACACACTTCCTCACTAGTCCAACACATGGAAGCTACAGGTCATAGCATCAACTTCAATGGCACCAAAACCCTGGCCACTATGGAAAACCCTAGCCACAGAGTCATCAGAGAAGCCATAGAGATTGAAAAAGACCAGAAAGCATGAACAGAAGAGATGATTCCACCAGGCTGTCAATCATTTGGAAGCCTGCACTCACAAACAAAAAAATCTCCACACCACAAGCCAGGCAAACACCTGGGCACAAACAGATCCCCCTGATACCTCCAGCTCAAACACACCCCAACCAGGCACCCAGATGAAACCCAGCTTCCTAACTAATGATAGCCGTCCATTTACCCGAAGCCAAGCTGCACTAAAGACCTCCATTAAAGTAACACAATGCTGCCAGCCAATCAAGATACAAAAAGAGCCAAAAACAGACAGAAGATATCAGAAACACCCATCAAGCAGAACACAGCAAACTCCGAGACCAATAAACACAGACCAAGACTCCCAACCAATCAGGATGAAGAAAAACCATTCTGGCACAGCAATAGGCTGCCCCAAATTTAAATCTGAAACCACTGTAAAAGTCTGACCCACAGACGGACACAATACAGAAGCCTGATGATGGCAGATGAGATTCTGCTGAAACGTTGCTACAACTTTAAAAGAACTACAATGACGTGGGAAAATACCCGAACCAAGCCGAACACATATATATATATATATATATATATATATATATATATATATATATATATATATATATATATATATATATATATATATATATATATATATTTCTTTTAGAGAAAATTGAAATGTGAGTATGAAAAGATAAATTCACAGTCTCAAATGAGCAGGCATTTCTTCTTCTTTCCTAAGATTTAGAGATGTTACTTAGCAAAGAGATTTAAAACAGCCCTATTTTCTCTTTAATTGGAGAATGTTCCCAGACCAGAAGCTCAGTGTATGGTGAGAAAGTAGTTCAGTCACGAAGACTTTTATTTATTTATTTATCTATCTATTTATTTATTTATTTAGTCAAGCAATTATAAGATAACAGGTATAAGTATAAACATAGTTATGGATACATGAAATGGATACATATACAAAAAATAAAAGAAAGAAAAATAAAAAAGAAACAATAGGACAGGCATGGTAGGCACGTTGGTGCGCTTATGCATGCCCCCTACAGACCTCTTAGAAAAAGGGTGAGGTCAATAGGAGACAGTCTAAGGTTAAAGTTTTTGGGGTTTGGGGAAGAAACCACAGAGTCAGGTAGAGTATTCCACACATTGACCACTCTGTTACTGAAGTTGTATTTCCTGCAATCAAGTTTGGTGCAGTTTACCTTGAGTTTGTATCTGTTGTGTGCTCTTGTATTGTTATGGTTGAAGCTGAAGTATTCATTGACAGGTAGGACATTGCAATGTATAATTTTATATACTATACTAAGATTGGACCGAAGGCGGTGTAGTTCTAGGTTTTCTAGGTCTAGAATTTCAAGTCTGCTGGCATAAGGTATTCTGCAACGAGTAGAGGAGTGGAGAACTCTTCTTATGAAATATTTCTGGACTTTCTCAACTGTGTTAATATCAGATACATAATGCGGGTTCCAGACTGATGAACTGTATTCGAGTGTTGGTCTAGCAAATGTTTTGTATGCTCTCGTTAGTAGTGTGATATTACCAGAGAAAAAGCTAAGTAGGATTAGGTTAACAACTCTTAATGCCTTTTTGGCTATGTAGTTACAGTGGGCTCTAGCACTTAGATCATTAGAGATGAGTACTCCAAGGTCCTTGTCAGAGTTTGGATCATCAACAAGGTCTTGACTATTCAGCTTGTATTTTATTTTCTGATTTTTTTTGCCAATATGTAAGACAGAGCATTTATTTGTTGAGATTTAAAGTTGCCATTTGTTTGACCATTCTGATACACAGTCGAGGTCTTTTTGAAGGGTAGCAGTATTGTCTAGGTGTTGAATAGCTTTACATTATCAGTGAAGAGAATGCAGTTGCTCTTAATATGATCACAGAGATCATTTATGTAGAGTATGAAGAGAGTTGGTCCTAGAACACTGCCTGGGGGACACCACTGTTGACAGGTACAGAATTTGATAGGACGCTCCCAATTTTGACCATTTGTTGTCTGTTTGACAACAATGCTTCTATCCAGTTATGCAGATGTCCAGAGATATCATAAGATTTTAGTTTTAGGAGTAGTTTGTTGGGTACCACTGAACCAAAGGCTTTACAGAAGTCTATGTCGATTGCGTTTATTGCTTTGCCCTGACCGAGTTGTGTAGTCCATATGTTTCTGCAGTGTAAGAGTTGCAGATTACAGGATAGTTTTTTTCTGAAACCAAATTGTTTATTAGAGAGTAGGTTGTTTATCCCTAAGTGGAGGATAATGGATTGGTGAATAATTGATTCCATGACTTTACAGGTGATGCAGCATAAAGAGATTGGTCTGTAATTTTCAACTAGGCTGGGGTCTCCCTTTTTGAAGATGGGGATGACTGTGGCTTGAGGCCATAGGTTTGGCAAGGAGCTGGTCCTGAAAGATTTTTCAAAGATTATGCTTAGAGGTTCAGCTATGGCAGTGGATAGCTTTTTTAAGAAGTAGGCACATATTCTGTCTGGTCCAATAGATAGAGATGGTTTCAGATTGCGTAATGCTTTTTCAACATTGTCTTCTGTAAAATCGATATGTATTGGATCATTGTAGTCATCTGTGGTTCAACTAGGAAATACAGGGCATGATCCATTGCTGTTTACAAATACTGAGCCAAAGAATGTATTAAAGAGGATGGCTTTAATGGTGTCGTTGTTGCAGTCTTTACCATTTGGTCTTTTCAGGGGTGGGATGGACCTTGAGTCTTTTAGTTTGTTGTTTACAAAATTGTAGAAAGCGCGGGTGGAATTGGTGCATAGAAGGTTTTCCTCTTGTTTAATGTGATAATTGGTGCATTCAGTCTTTATCTGGTGGCTTAAATTTTTGTGCTGGCTTTTGAAGTTTGCAACATGACCAGATTTGTTTTTCCGCCAAAGTGATTTCTGTTTGGATTGAAACTTCCTTATTGTTATGGGTAATTTGTTTTTTCTGGTTTTGGGAGTTGTTATTGGTACATATAGTTTGATGACTCTTTTGACTTCAAGTAAAAATATGTTGTAATGGTCTTCAACAGTATTACATCCAGTGAATAGAAATTGCCAATCAAGGGATGAGAGATCATTGTTTATAAGATCATAGTTGCCTTTTTTTAAAAGACGTGAAGCCAAAGGAAAGCAAACATAACCCAAGCTTGGGAGCAACTGCTTCAAAGAAAAGACCTGATGAGATAGAGCCAAAGATGGGGGGAAGAGGCCAACCAGTGTTTCCAAAGAAGGGGCTGAAGGAAGTATATGCTGTGGGCAACAGTCTGAGTGTAGAATTCCTCAAACCAGCTGCAGGAAGAGATGTCTGTAAGTGATGGGGGTAAAGAGAGGAAAGCACACCACAGATAATAAAATACCCAACATGTTCATGTGTTTCTATTTGAGTTTTTTTACAGTTTTATTGTGCTGTTTTTATTGAGTCATTATTGTTAGTTAGTTTATTTATTTATTTTATTTTTTATTTTATTTTATTTATTTATTTGATTTGATTTGATTTCTATAACCATCCATCCCAGAAAATGACTCTGGGTCACAATTCAGCTCACAATTTAATTTCACCCTGAGTTCCACCCTGAGTTATGTGTCAGTTGGACAGCTAGATAATATCAGATGAATAAATTAAGATAACAATGTTTTTAACTAATAACAAAATATGGATTTGTGAGAAAATGTGGAACATCAAAACTGTAGCTAGCCTTGTGAACATAAATACATAAGGAGTTCCTTTGGAGAAGCAATCCAGACCCCCCAACAAGGAGACCCAGATTGTGAGCTAATTAGTATCAGCCAGTTGCTTACCTTCTATATGTGACACAATCTCCAGTATGATACCTTGAGAGAAGAACATAGAAGGTAATTTGCCATTTAGACTGAAAGCAACAGTGCTATCCAAAATGAGGAAAATGTAAATGGGAAGGGAGGGAGGATAGCAACATATGCCCAAGGAGCAGGCCAGGCTAACCAATGGTCAACCTGTTAAACAAAAGCTGAAGTTGAAACATTAGAAATAATCTTGAAAAGTCTATTCAAAGGAGCTGAATGCCCTTCATGAGATCCATTTATCTCATGAAATTGCTTTTATTCCCTCTCCAGTGATCCTATCGTACCTCCTGAGAGATGCAAGACTTAAGACAAGACTTATTTAAAAACATGCAGCTTATGATTTCGATTATCAAGAGATCCATTTTTTTTAAACCTGGGCTCCTTCATCATAGATAGGAAATGTTGAAATGTTGAAAATGCAGAATTAATCTATGAGTAAATTATTTCAGATGGACCTGAAATAATTTGATCCATCCTTCTCTAGGTGTTAGATATTTTCCTAGTAAACTATACATGTTTAAAAGATATTTTAAATTTCCCTTTCAGGAAAATAAGAAACACATAAAATTACAAGACTTTTCCATTATTTATTTTTAAAATCATCCTTATTATTTTTTATTCTTAGGCAGACTACTATATGTATAACTATTGCATTAAACACTGCATGGCTGAAGAAAATGTGAGTTGTAAGTGTAATAAAATGAATACATGACTAAAAGTGGTTTCTTTTAATATGCATCCCAAATAGCTAAGGTATTCATTAGTATTAAATATTATTTTGTTAATTTAGGCAACCTTGAATATTAGGGACAAGGATAAAATGAATTAATTATATGAGTCATTCAGATGGTACTTTCGGAAGAGTTATGTGATGAAAATATTCAGGTCTTGGTAGATAAGAGAAATTACTGTGCAGCTTATAAGTCTCTCATTAAATAGTCGAGAGAAATGATTAATTTTAATTGCCAGTCAAAACAGTGCACAAAAGCAGCAGGCCACCCAAAAATAAATTACTCTCCTAATTTTAATTTTTGTTCACACTTAGAATTGGTGATTTATTGTCAAGTATTACTGATATTTATTTTGATGCATGTCATATACTTGCCTGTCTCTATTCAGGACAGACATGGATGTGGGGCATAACAACATCATTTATTTTGATATTATTTGATGGCTGTCTGTTAAATTTTGACAGGGCATTATTTCAATTGGAACATAATGTATGATTGTTTAAAAAATGTCCGAAAATGCCTCTAAACTTGTATGTGATTAAGTCGTGCCAGAAGCAGGGAAGATGTTCTTGAAGTTAAAAAGTACAATTAATCTCCTGTTATACTTCCAATTAACTAAATTGCTAGCCTTATTGTGAAAAGTAAAAATAAGCAATTGAGTTGCTGCTTGGGGCATCCTAAAAGACTGGGAATAGAAACAATGTAATTAAGTGACTTCAACTGCATTAAGAAGCATAGTTTCCCCTTATGCCTTTAAATATAACATGGAGTAATGCAGAATTGGACTTTAGCAGAAGAGAAATAAAGCACTATTTCCAACTGCTTGATTGTCCAATGTGACTTTTAGCCCAATTTAGAAAAGAGAATTTAGAAGAGTTAACAGAGGTGAGTAGGAGGAACTTCATGGTGTACAACAGCCTGTACATGTCCACTCTTTACAAATCTGTAAAGCAGATGTATCCTACCACTGATTTCATCAAAAAATAAATAGTAGAATGGTTTGATCTAATAAATAGCTGGAGGAAAGGGCTGAATCTGGATCAAAACTGGGCAAAGTTTTTAATCTGATTGTCACCATACTAAAATCTGGATCTCCCACACTTGCTTAAAGCACAGACTTGTAGCAGGGCTCATTTGCACATTCTAAACAAGGAGAAAATGAAGTGTACTGTCACAGGGTGGCTGGTAGGAGAGACACACTTGTTCACAAAAGGACTTCTCTTGGAGGGTATATAACATCCATGCAAACTGATGAGAATAAAGAACAACTAACTTCTCCAAAAACTTGAATGTTCATCCAAAGTACAGTATGTGAGATCTCCAATGTATAGTCATGATTACGACTGAAGACTTACGTTGATATCTTCCAAATCCAAGAAGTTCAACACAATCCCATTGTGTTTCCAGATGATTGGAGGCCTCAGAGGTCCGTGAATGGCACAAGTCAATACAGTGCTTAGTCCAACAGTTACTGTGGTAATGCTGACTTTCTGCTCTTCGGGGAGTATGAGTTGAACCACCTCTGTGAAAATAATCACAAAAGGCAATTTATTCTTTTTACTATCTCCTAAATAAAAACGATTAAGGGATTTTCAGGAATACCTAAAACATTGGCTGCCCCAAATATAAACCCAAATACTCCCTGCCCATTAGGTAATCCTCAAGGTTGTTAGACATAAGATAATATAAGTCTTACTAGCTTGCCGACATCAGATTCATATTAAAGAGATTAGCATATACTTTTCTTTCACATTTTTGAGAGGCAAATTTGTTTGGACTAATTGTTTCTCATGAAGAAATGTGAAACCTCCCTCTCATCCTTCCTTCTGTCTGTCTGTCTATCTGTCTGTCTATCTATCTATCTATCTATCTATCTATCTATCTATCTATCTATCTATCTATTTCTATTTCATCTGTCTGATTGGCAGAACTACCCAACTAAAACTTTTGGTATGATTCTAGGCAGCATATAGCAAAAACTTGCAATAAAGCAAAGACCTCCCACCTAATATTTAAAACATACCCAATATGTAAAATATAAAATGATAATCAAATACAATCTTAAAACCATCCAAAGATACTCTTTCTTAACTGGACTAAACCCCTTGGTGGAAAAGCCATATATAGCATATATGATCTGAATATAAACAAACAAACAAATAATCTAATAACCTGAAAAAATATTGTATATTGTACACTCAATTGTACATCCAGAAGTCCCAAATTAAATCCAAAATTGGGTTCCAATTTATCCATGGGGAAAAGACTTGTATTTCTAAGAATATGATAATATTTTTAATGTACTGTATTTCCCATTTATACTTGCAGATGAACTCATCCATAGATAAACTGTTCTTCAAAATTTTAACCAAAATACCATGAAAAAAGCAGGTTGGCTTTTCTGCAGGTTGCATATCTCTCATGGTATTTTGATAAAAATGTTGAGGGTTGGTTTCTCTATGGTTTGGTTTATCCATATGTGTATAAGATAGTTTTATTAAGATAGACAATGCTATGCCTATGACCTCTTATCCAAAGTCATCCAAATGACCTCTTACATCAGAAAATGATATTTTTCACCATGATTCTTTTCTAATTTCATTCCATTCTATTCTAATTACATGGTATTCTATTCCATTCTAAACTTCTTTGTATGAACTGGCTTTTGGTTTTTTTTTTATTATTTACTTGGCACTGCATTCTGATTAATACTACCAAAGAGAAAAATAATATAGCCAAAATTGTGATATCTGTACATTTTATCCCCTCAAAACTCCACAATAATAGCATTATTTGCATAGGTAACTGTTGTAAAATATGCCAACCACACTTTGCTTTGATGCATGAACAGGTAAGTTATTGATGGTGGAATTACTGTCAGTGGAAGAGAATGATTATTAAGCATTTTAACTAAATAGAATGAGAAGTGATGAAGTAATGTGGCAACTGTCAAATCTGAAACATTTATAGCTCTATCATTCCCTAGATATCTGTTCTTGACTCCAGACTATGCAACAGTTAAATGCTCCAAGTGGAACTTTCACATTACTAGCCCATTAAGTTGATATTTAAGAGGATAACTTATTATCACATACCATCTGATGCAATACTGATCTAGTCTGTGGTTGGCAAACAAACAATATAGCAAATACATGGACTTCAGGAGAAAGATACATGTAAAAATCATGCATATCACAGCAGCCAATTAAGCTGCAAATTTTCACTTGTCCAATAGAGGGAAGTCAAGAGATACAGAAAATTTTTAAGACATGAGGCTATTTTGTCATCACCTAGAAGTGTACAGCATAACTGTGGTAGCTCGAACCACATTAAATTGATCAGTGTCCACAGAAAATGGAATTGAGGATAAGTCCCTACAGGCTCAGAACATGAAGACCCTGACCCTGAAATGGAATTGAAAGAAGATTGTATTGCAGAAAGCAACGTAAAGAATGAAAAAAAAAAAGAATGAAAAAAAAGTGTAGAGAGACTTTCAGAAGAACAGATATTGGCTTCTGTGTGCCGTCATCCTTTTATTATATGTACTGGAGAATTAATGTGATTTTTGCTCCTGAATCTTAGCTCACAGCATCTATTTTTCTTGGATTTATCTATGGTTGGTCTACTGAGGGTTGAAAAGCTCAATAAATCATGTGCCAACAGGTGTCGTACATTGACAGTTGTGACGTATTTTTTGAGCGACAGGGAGTTGCAACAGAGGGATGAAAGAGCCACATGCAGCTCCAGAACTGCAGATTGCTGACCCCTGTGCTAGTGAGACAGTCCATCACTATTTACAGATTTAATGATTAACAGAGTTGGAAGGGACCTTGTAGATCATCTAGTCCAACCCACACCCTGTTGACCAGGCACTTTTCATACTTTTCATACATACTTACACCGTTGCACATGATCAAAATTTAGATGCTTGACAACTAGCATGCATTTATAACAGTTGCAGTGTCCTGGGGTCATGTGATCATCATTTGTAACCTTCCCAGCTAGCTTACGACAAACAAATCAATGAAGGAAGCTAGATTTGCTAGATGACCAAACAATTCACTTAACAACGGCAGTGATTCACTTAACAACTATAGCAAGAAAGGTCGTAAAAGGAATCAAGACTCACTTAACAACTTTCTTGCTTATCAATAGATATTTTGGGGCTCAAATGCGGTTGTAGGTCAAGTACTACCTGTACTGAACAGAGAGATGTTGGGTGGATATTGCTAAGTGAAAAACAACTATCATGTGATATAGAAGAAGAAAGACACTGGTGATTAACATTCCTGAAATAAGATCTTGGCTGGAATTTACAAAAGCTTTATCATGATTAAAAGGAACTGTTTGAAAGAATAAGTCTTTTTGACAACAGTAACAATGCTTTGAGAGTTGGTTTGTAGTGGTTACAGTACCAGGGTAGAAACCAAGAGATTGTGAGTTATAGGTCCACCTTAGGCAAAATTCCACCTGGATGATCTTGGGCTAGCCATTTTATCTCAGCACTAGGAAGCAGGCAATAGCAAACCACTTCTGAAATCTTTCCCCCAAAACTGCAAGGACTTGTCAAGACAATCACCAAGAGTCCAAACTGATTTGAAGGCATGCTCCCACAAAGACACAAGAAAGCAAAACTGTTGTCATGGTTCAAGCAAACAAGCAGCTTAGACTTTAAGTTGGGTGGAGAACCATTAATCACACATGCCCAACTTTTCTGTGACACACAAAACACAAGTTTCAGACTATCTTGGAAAGTAACTGTGAGCATATACCTAATTTTCTTTATAAGTGTCAGGGCTGATTAACCTTTAAAAGACACCGTCTGAAACTAATCCAGTCATCTACTCTTTACTGTTTCAGTTCCTTTCCCCTTTATTGATGAGCAGAGAAATTAAGAATCCACCTTGAAATACTGATCAGCGAACCTGACACAGCCTGGGCTTACTTGAGTAGCAAAATACTTTATCAATGTTCTGGTTGATATAAAGAAAAGATAGACCAGGTAATTGACATTTGCTCTTCAGAATGGCAGTAGCCTGATCAGACTATCCAGAGATATAATTCCTTTTTTCTTTCCTTCAAGCATCAATGTGCAAGTTGGTATGAATATTCAGTTCCATTAAAATTGTATCAAATTTCAGCAGGTATTATAGACATATAGAATATACTTAAAATAACTGTCTTATAGGGCATTTTACCAAATAGGAGGGATGATTTTTTAAAAAAGTCCACATACACAATCAAACTTTAAAGTATTTTACTCCAACAACTTTGCTAAAAATATAAGCTAAGTATATTAGTTTTTCATTTTGTTTTCAATGACCTGTCATCAATATCTCCCTTCAGTTATCATTTGTGTTTGAAAGCTTTCTAAATACAGATGTAATAATAGAAAATTGTTTCTGTAGTTTTATTAAATTAATTGAAAGGATACCATCTTCAATTTTAAAGCAACCTTGATTAGCCTTTTCTCAAAAAAACTATACATGTATTGTGAGACAGGCACCTTCATTAACCTCATGCTTGGATAATTTTACCTCAGATAATTTTACTAAACATTTGGAGACATTCACTTTGCTCAAGGATACACAATATGGCTCCATGAAGTGAATGTCTTGTCTAACTAATCTACTAGTTTTTGAGGGTGTGGATAAACATGTGGACAAGGCAGGTCAGTAGGTATCATCTATTAAATTTTCAAAAATAACTTTTGATAAAATATCTTATCAAAGATTTATCAGTAATTTTTAACAGTTATGAAATATAAGGGCAGGCCCAGTTGTGAATAAATGACCAGCTAAAGAATAGAAAACAAACAGTTCGTGGGAGTTCGTGGATATTTTTCAAATGGAGGAATGTAATTAATGGAGGTACTCTGGGACTGATATTTTTTAAACATATTTTTAAATGATCTGGAATCAAGTGTGACTAGTAGAATAGCCAAGTTTGCTGATAACATTAAATTGTGCAAAAATAAGCGCTAAAAACAAGAAGGGACTGTAAAGAAATCCAAAGAGATCTCTACACTTTGCATTAGGGCAGTAGGTGTCAAAATGGCAGGGTGTCATTCAAGATGAGCAAGTGGAAAATGATGCAGACTGGTGCAAAAAGTCTTAACCAGTCACACAAACTAATGGGATCAGAGCTAGCAGAGCTAGATGAGAAAGGAGATCTTGGAATCATGGTGAACAGTTCAGTGAAGATGCTGATTTGATACAGCATGCACCCACTGGAAAAAAACTGATAATAGGGATCATAAGAAACAATATTGAAACTAGAGATGCCAATAGCATAATACTTTTATATAAATCAATAGTGTGATAACATCTGGAATATTATGTGCAGTTCTGGTTGCTGCATCTCAAAATAGACAGAGAAGAGATAGAGAAGGTTCAGAGTGGGGCAACTTTCTTTGGGGCTGGAGAAGTTTCCCTGTAATGAAAGATAATAGTATTGGGGGCTTTTTAGTCTAGAAAAGAGATGATGGAGAGGGCACATGACTGAAGTACACAAAACTAGGTATGGTGTGAATAAAGTGGATAAGAAGATATTTTCCTCTCCCCAAATACAAGAACCAGAGGTCACCCAGAGAAATGAAATATGGACAATTTTTTAAAAATACATTGAATAACTCAAATTTAGAATTCATAACCATGACATGTGGTGCTGGGTACCAGCTTTCCTGGCTCCAATTTAAGGAAGTCCTGGGGACCAATGCATATTACTCTTGATGGCTGTCTCTGAAGGCTGAGACCAATGGTCTTCTTTGTGTAGTTGGTTGGCCACTGTGAGAAAAGACAGCTGGATTAAAAGGGCCAGGAGTCTGATCCAGCAAGGCACTGTTCATGTTCTTATATTCTGAACACTTCACAGTTTCTATCCAATGCACATTTTGTTCTAAATTGCTTATAGTTTGCAGAGAGCTCCTTTCTATTATTTTTGTTCTATTTTCTGCACACCTTATTGAAGGCCAAACCCAAAGTGACTCTCACTGCAGCACACCATTTAAAAACAAGTGTCCAATTTACTGAAGCTGTGCACTTTTTATTGGGGAATATTAAGTGCTGAATATGTAAAGCACCAGAAGGTAGCTCTCTTATAATGAGTTAAAAAGAGCAGAAAATTGTACAGTTAAGCCAATTACCAGGTATAAAATACTTTGGGTCAGCTATGAGACTCTATGCAAACTTTTGCTCTGGAAAGAGATATTACGGATTGTGTTAGATTCCTATAATCTGGCCAGATTATGATTTTCTTCTGCCTATTGTTATTCACACATATTTGAGATTTGATTGCATTGACAGTTTATAACATTTTGTTTCAATTATTTCTAAATATTCACAACACATATTTCAGTGATTTCTGACACTAATAAATGTAACATTAGTCCATTTTTAAAGTTGAGGCACATTTTCTTCTTTTGATGAAAATAATTATATTATACATGCACCTGATAGGATAAAAAACAATTAGCAAATCACATAAAATTTAGTGTCTTTAATGAAGATCCTTTTTGTTTAAAAAGATAAGACAGAAGAGGGAATTATATTGGCTTTGTTTTTTCATGGCATTCCCTTAATAATAGCTTTCTTGGAATGATTTGGTTTCTATGAAACACTTTTAACATTATCTCATAGTTTTTCTTTCAAGTGCATTGTTGTAACATTTCCTTTTAAAACATGACAAATATTGAGTTTCACAGAAGAATAAGGAAAAATATTTCTTAGAAAAATTGTGCATGATACGATTAGTCTTTCACAATCGGCTGACCATTCTCATGTGTTCACACAGAGATATACGCTACAAAATCACAACCATTCTTTTATTTATTGCAAGTGCTTTTGGAGAACACAAACTCACAGATGTTAAAGATGAGTAAGAAGATCAAACAAATGCTGTTAGAATTTCACCAGCATAGATCCTAATTGTAATCCTGTATGAGTCAGTAGTATCTGAGCAGATGGCAACAATTAGCTGATTTTACATGGGTTTAGAAACCAAGTCTGCTCAGATTTCATCTAGGAAACAGACCTACAGGGAACACCAGGGCTGGAGGATAGACTGAGAAGTTTAAAAGTATTCTTCAAGAAAGCAATAACAAATTGCCTCTACATTTAGCTGCAAAAACGAAATGGGTGTAATGCATGGAGTCACCAGAAGTCAAACTTGACTCGCGGGATAATTTTCTTAATTTGGGGGTTAAGAAAGAAATCATACAGGCAGGATATCTGTTGCAAGTAAGCATCTCAAGTCATATATACTTGGTATAAACTATTAAGCATTTTACATTGATTTATAACCATGATATAATATTGCCTCCCAATTGTATTATTGTGGTTTATCATGCAATCAGCCAGATGTTTAGACTGGATTTGCAATTTTTATCTACCTGTTGAATCTTTCCCAAGGATGTGGGAATGGCAGATGTTTGTTGTTTGATGATGTTAAACGTAGCATCGCAGGATGTAAAGCATTCCATGAAAAACTGCCATTTGCAGTTGATTGACTGGTATTTTCAATGCCAATGGTATTCAAGTGGACTTCTAGTTCTTTTGGGATTGCAGTCTGGGTACCTATCACTATTGGTTCTACCTTTACTTTACTTTGCCACAGTCATTCTACTTCTATTTGCGGAAAAATTCTACTTTTCTCCAATTCTTTCGCTTCTCTCCTGTTGTCTCCAAGTACAAGGGGCATGCATAAGCGCACCAACGTCCCTGTCCTATTGTTTCTTTTATTATTTTTTTCTTATATATATCCATGTGTTCATAACTATGTTTTTACTTATACCTATTATCTTGTAAGCAATTGACAAAAATAAATAAATAAAATAAAAAATACATGCCAGATTTTTTTTGTCTTTCTTATTGACAAAGGTTAAGTTAGGAGTTTGATGTGGTGAGACCTGTCTGTATTGTAAAGTCCTAGAGCAATTTAGCTTCTTCTTTTTCTATAACTGTTGTCTATTTTGTGGTCCTACCAGTTCTTGCTTGCAGGCAAATGTTTTTTTCTTAGCGACATCCCAATGTACCACTGTTCCTACTTTGTCATTATTGTTATTACTACTCAATCACATGGTCTTTATGAACTGCACTGATTTTAATAGCAATAATCTTTAATAGCAAGTCCTGCATGCTAATTTAGTTAGATAGTACCATTTATACTTCTTTATCATGGAAATCTTTCCTCTGCTGTCATCTGAAGCCAAGCAACGGCAATCATAATTTCACAATGAAGACATATATAATTGAGGTCATTACAGGGAGCAATCTGGAATGAGCATCTACAGAACAAAACTCATTGATTTAGCATAGCTCAGAGATAATTTACATAGCAAGTACGGGTCATCTTTCCTTCAGCAAGAGGAGTACATTGCATGCAGAATTCCATTTGATTTGGAAAATGATTTTTGTATCTCTAATTAGATTTTTTCTTTGACTTTAAACTCCTGATATAACATTTTGCAGTATGTTTTACTGCTTTTTAATTATTTTTCCCATTTCCTCACAGACATTTTCCTATACATGAAATAATGTAGTATTTTTTTCTAGGTTTCAGCAGATGTGCATCTTATTAAAGAATGTAGGTTATTCCACAGCATTTATTTATTACATTGCATGGCACAGGCTCTTAATGTATTCTGTCTCCAATTAGTAAAGGAGCATGAACTTTGCATTAGATTTTAGTCTCAATAAATAGGTTCTATCCTAATTTAGGGCATATGCAAGCCAAGACTTTTCTCTCAGCATCTGCTTTATCAATCAGTAAAACATTTCTAATTAGGGATGCTTGAACCAATCTTTATTTGTCCTCTGCCTTTTTACTGAGCCAAAGAAATCTGTGCAATCCCATTCAACTCTGTGATGTATATACAGTACACGTTTGATGTCTTTCTGTCTGTCAGTGTGCGTATATGTGTGTGTGTGGGGGGTGGGGAAGTGAGGTTACATTTTACATATTAGATTTACATTCCACCTTTCTCTAGAAATTTATGGCAGTGTATTCCTCCCCCACGCGCACCCCAAAAAGAGCAACCCAAAAAGAGTATTGGTTTGGGGGCCAACAACTAGAACTTCTCAATGAGCTTCCATGGCTAAATGTAAATTCTACAGTATGCAAATCTATAAATATATCCACCCTGAATTATATTGGAAAGCAAATTATATATTTGGGACTATTTTATGTTAATCAAATATCCAGATAGAATGCTGAAAAAAAACCTATTCCATTAGAAACAGTGCGATCTATGGCTCCCCCTGTTTTACCATTGAAGGGCTGCAGTAAATTCAGGAATCTCTTTGGATTCAGTGCCATGATGACGGCCCCTTCCACTCATGAAAGTGACTCATAAAGTAGACTGCATCTGACTGAATTATTAATAATAAATATGAAAATTAACATTGAACCAGTGAAAAGGAATTTGTGTATCCTGTTCATTTGTTCACATTATCATTTTTTTCTCCATTTTAAAAAATAATCCCTGAAGGTAGCAAGGAATCAGTACTAGTGCTCTAATGCTCCAAATTCTTGTTTCAGGAAGAATTGGCTTAGCTTTCTAACATTTCAACTCACTGCAGGTTTGTTAGCATAATTCGTGCAATGAATCTGAGGAAATGGTTAAATAGGGAACAAGAAAACTACTACCATCAATAATAATAGGTTCAGAAGTTTTTGTGATAGGCATGAAATTCATGCAATGAGAAAATCTATTTTTGTTTTTCTGTGTATTTATATATCAGCATATTGATTTTTTTTATAGACCCTGAAAGGTATTTCAGAGGCCCAGGTCAGAGTCAATTAAAAATCTTCCCCATTTTATTATTTCCATCAGGCATTCTAAGTGCAGGAACATAAATGAGCCCATATGTGTCTGAAATAAGATTATTTTTAAATCCTAAGAAAATATGCTCATCTAAGCTATATTTTGTAATTGCCATAATTCAAACTATTACTGTAATGTACACTCTGCCTCCCATAGGCATGCTGTTTCAAATAATGTTTTATAGTAAATTCTGCACTAAATTAGTCACAGTATTTTCTGAGTCATAGAAAAGCATGACTATTTCTAACCATGACAAAGAATTTATCATCTTAAGACTTTTCTGTTTATCATTTATTTGTAAATAAATGATATAGGCTATAGGCTATGACTTTTTGAGTTATGCTTAATCTTTCACTAAAAAGTATAAAATTTATTCTGTCAACTTTCCCTCCATAAAATAAGTCCAGCTGAGGATCTCTCAACATTCACACCTGAGCGCTTCTTTAAAAAAAAAGTCAACTTTGTAGCTTTTGCAACCTCCTCGACAAACATCTCTACATTCAAAAGATAAAGGAGGTAGGACAATGGTCTTGGACTTTCATCTATAGGCTCATGAAATAAAAATTAGGGGTTCTGTGAGTCACTCCAAATCATACTGAGGCTATCAACTTGAACTGAATAATGATTCAATTCAGGAGAAATGAGTATGTTTGCATATCATCAGATCAGTTCAAAAGCATCTGATCCAAAATATGGAATCAATTATTTGATAGGAAGATTAAGATCAAAGGGGTGATTCAGTCAAAAGGCCTATAAACTGAATGTTGTGCATTATATCCTTAATAAATAACACCATCAGCATTTTAGCAGATAACAGATAATCAGAGTTGGAAGGGACCTTGTAGATCATCTACTCCAACCCCCCCGCCCAAGCAGGAGACCCTACACCATTTCTGACAGATGGCAGTCCAATCTCTTCTTGAAAGTCTCAAGTGATGGCGCTCTCACAACTTCCGAGGGCAAGCTGTCCCGTTGGTTGATTGTTCTCACTGTCAGAAAGCTTCCCCTTATTTCCAGGTTAAATCTCTCCTTGTTCAGTTTCCATCCATTATTCCTTGTCTGGCCTACAGGAGCTTTAGAAAATAGCTTGATCCTTTCCTCTCTGTGGCAGCCCCTCAAATATTGGAAGACCGCTATCATGTCACCCCTGGTCCTTCTCTTCACTAGACTAGCCAAGCTCAGTTCCTGTAACCATTCTTCATATGTTTTAGTCTCCAGTCCCCTAATCATCCTGGTTGCTCTTCTCTGCACTTTTTCTAGAGTCTCAACATCTTTTTTATAATGTGGTGAACAAAACTGGATGCAGTACTCTAGGTGTGGTCCTACTAAGGCTTTATAGAGTGGTATTAGTACTTCCCTTGATCTTGATTGTATCCCTCTGTTAATACAACTTAGGATTGCATTAGCTTTTTTGGCTGCTGCTGCACACTGCTGGCTCATATTTAGTTCATATTTAGGTTGTCCACTAAGACTCCAAGATCCCTCTCACAGTTACTGCTATTGAGTCTGGTTTCACCCAGTCTATATGTGTACTTTTGGTTTTTCTTGCCTAAGTGTAGGACTTTACTTTTCTCTATACTGAATTTCATTTTGTTAGATACAGCCCAATGTTCTAGTCTGTCAAGATCCATCTGGATCTTGAGCCTATCTTCTTGGGTGTTAGCTATTCCTGCCAGCTTAGTATCATCTGCAAATTTGGTAAGTTCCCCTTCTATTCCCTCATCTAAGTCATTAATGAAGATATTGAAGAGTACTGGGCCTAAGACGGAACCTTGTGGCACCCCACTGCTAACTTCCCTCCATGTAGACTTAGACCCATTAAGGACTACTCATTGGGTATGGTTTGCCAGCCAGTTGCGAGTCCATCTAGTGGTGGTGCTATCTATTCCACTTTTTTCTAGCTTACTAAGAAGTAGATTGTGGTTTACTTTGTCAAATGCCTTGCCGAAATCTAAATATATTATGTCCACAGTATTTTGCTGGTCTACTAATTTAGCAAAATACTGTGGCATAATATATTTAGATTTCAGCAAGGCATTCAACAAAGTAGACCATCACCTACTTCTTAGTAAGCTAGAAAAACGTGGAATAGATTGCACCACCACTAGATAATTAAGATTTTAATTTTAATTCTCTTTGTCACTTGCATGACCAGGTAACTATGGCAAGTAATAACATGCACATGTTTTTCTTTTCCTTTCCTCAAATCTTGAATCATAGTCTTCTTTTCACAAGCCATCATTATTAAATGTACAATATAGTAAGAACACAAGAGCATTGGTGGGGAGGGGGAGATGGGAGAAGCAATGATGGCATCTGCATGATTATATCATTATACAGTTGTTATAAGTATAAATGCCAATATGCATGCAGATCAGGTATGTGTCATTTTACTGTCCTTGAGGTTTAATTGTGCTAGGATATAAAAATCTGACAATTTATTCAATTGTTTATTCAACAGTGTCTATGATCTCTGAGCAGTGTAGTAGTTTGGCTTGTCAAATAACTAGCCATGTTATAGGGAACACTTGCGTGCTTTCCAAGATGTGTCACCAGGAGGGTGAGCTGGATTTGCACCAGAGAGAGAGATGAGTGGCTCTTCCTGCAGTGTCACCCAAGGCCCCCATCCTTCCTGGAGTTGCTTTGCAAATGGACATTGCAACTGGGAAGGTTCAGAACTGCCAGGAATCTGACTGTCTGCACAGAAGCCCACTGAAGTGATATCCATATATCTACTTGCATAGAAAATGCTTTCAAACACTTAAGTGGACAGAAACTGAGGAGAATGATAGGAGCTCACCCTATGCTGGGACCATCTCCAGTGTCATCAAGTCACTGAGCCACCAAGCCTCTAGCTCAGGGGTGTCAAACTTGTAATGGCATGTTGTTGTCACATGATGTATTACAACTTTTTCCTTCACTAAATCAGGAGTGGCTGAGGTCAACACATGACGCATCTGGCCCACAGGCAGTGAGTTTGACACCCCTGCTCTAGCTGTTTAGCTACAAATAGTAGAATCCTAACAAGGAACTGGATGGCTGTTTTTTGTTGCTGAGAACTCTTGTCAGGGTTGCCGCAACCAATTATGCCACTATTTGAATCACAGAGCAACACGTAGCCAGTACCACTTAGCTTAGATGGAGGTTCAGTTGTTGAAGGATTTAGTCTTCCATTGTTTCTTCTTTACCAACAAGGCAGTTTTATATTGAATTGTTTTTACAAACTGTCTTCCTCCTACTCTGTCTGCCTTCTTTACCATCACATAGCCTGTAGTTATGTTTTGGTTGTTTCCATGACAATAAAAGCTGCCTTCCTTAAAACTTAATCTCTACAAATCACCTCAGTTTGATCACAACCATGATAATATAAGGCTGCTAATGGTTAAACAACTTCCAAAACTTCTATTTCATTTGTACATCCTAATTTTGCCAGAGCATTGTTGACCTACAATAGTTCTGTGGATTAGATACACAACACTGTACTTCTGTGTTCAGTAAGTTCAGTTGTTAAGAAAAAATACACACAGTATCCCAGATACAAGTAAAGCAAATACAATTTAGGAATTAAAGTTTAGTTGAGTTCTCACATTTCACAATTGTAAATGATGTCTCTTTGAAATATTCAGCTGACGTGAAAATGATTTTCTTTCAGATTGGAAGAACTTGTTTAGAGAAATAGTATGTCTGTCTATTGAATGGCTTCACACAATCCTCCTCCTACCACTCACCATTACAACCAAATGGCAGACTTCTCTATGATTTCCAGAAGAGATTGTTACTATGTAATTCATTGGATCAGCATGAGAATGAAAAGATAAAAGAGTAGGAGCAAATTCTGGTACATAAAAGTAGAAATTATATGACTACTCAACATATTTGGAGAGCTACTGCTAACTTTAAATACTAATCAGTATTTACTGATCAGAAAATACTCATTTCCTGCCATTTGCTCCCCTTTCCTGTGGCATGAAAAGAGAGAAAGGGAGAGAGACAGAGGGAGGGAGAAAGAGAGGAAGAAAAACTTGCATATGTTTTTACTCTGCATACATATATCCCCCAAAATATTTTTATTCCAGTCATTGATGTAGTACTCACATTTCCAAAGGCCACACTTTCTGCTAAAGATAATGACATAATATCAGACAGTTTGGGCAGAGTTGGCCAAATATAACTAATATCTAGGTTTGTGATTATATTGGTTTATTTTAAAAAATTAGTTTACCGCACTTGATTGTGGGGCTTCATTAATCCCTGAGTTAGTTTATATGGCTACTCCATAAACCTATATGGTTTATCATAAATATATTGACATCCCATTAACCAGATGTCAGTGTGACAGCAAAATCAATTATTTTGAAAAAAGGGAGACAAGAAGTTACAAGGTGTTGGAAGAGCACAAGATGAAAAAAAATCCTCTATTAGTTCCAACACATCCATCATTTAGAATAGTCTGATACTAGTCTATGGTTTGTTGTTCGAAGAATAACATGTGATTATATTATTGAGGGGCACAATTCATGTACTAAAGAAGGGAAATTTCGAATCCATAATTTACACTACTCCCCCCCATACATTGTAAACCAATGTCACCTGTGTTCAACTAGCATATGATGGACATTTCATATTGCCAATTTATGATAAGATGTGACAGTTACCTCATGAAAAATATAGCTTTCATGACTTTCCTCTTTTATTAAATATTTCCACTTCACAGTTCAGTAACTTTTCAGCAAATGCAAAACACTGACTGCACCAGCAATACATTTTGATCCAGTTCATTTGGTTAAATCTGCAAACTCTCACACCTCTATACCATTTCCATGCCTTCTGAATATTTAACAATGTTTTCCT
Source organism: Notechis scutatus (assembly GCF_049901735.1). Classification (NCBI taxonomy): domain Eukaryota; kingdom Metazoa; phylum Chordata; class Lepidosauria; order Squamata; family Elapidae; genus Notechis; species Notechis scutatus. The sequence goes on along the minus strand of NC_142010.1, from coordinate 83,434,204 downwards.
AGGGTTTCCCTCCCCCCACTTTAAAAAAATCCTAGGACGGTTTACTTTGAGGTTTTGTTGAAAGCAGTGATCCCTTTATTTATTTGATTTCTATTCCACCTTTCCTCCAGGGAGTCCCATAGTACTCCTCAATTTTCCCCACAAATAGCCTCATAAATTTGGGCAGATTAGGTTGAGACAGAGTAATTGGCCCAATATTCAATCACTCACTGTGAGACTTTATGGCTGAAGATGGACTGGACCTTTGGGCTCCCCAATCCTAGCCTCATATCTTAACTGCTGGATTACAAGTCTCTTTGTAGTAAGTAGGCAATGATGCAATTTATTCTAATTAGAAATTGGCATGTGCTACAAACATGTATTTAAATTGCATAGCTCATATACGTACCAATATATGCAAGAATGGCTTGCATATTTGAAGTAGCATGACTAAAACAAGACAGATAAAAAAGTAAGAAGAAAGGAAAGAGAGAGCAGAGGGGTAAGTCTTACATCACTGCAAAATAAATAAATAAATAAACCTAAAGCAGGAGGGGCAACAGATGAAAAAGCAATAATTCCCAAGGAAATTCATAGGATTCGTTTTATCAGCACATCTGATGTTGAAACACAGTTTTGCTACTATTAAATCTTTTCAAACCCCTGAAGTTAAGAACTTTTGACATTATTTCATAAAGTGAAGAGAAAATTTATTAGATTTTATATTTGATTCTTGGCAGGCACCCAGAGCTGTAAATAAAATTTTGGATCCGCATTTCAAAGTGATCATTGCTTTCAGTGGGTTAAGTCCCCATGGAGAATGCTGGAATTTTCAGTGAATTCTCAGTGAAAGAAAGACTCAGATGAGACTGATAATTTTGACAAAGATTTGAAAAGCTAAATTAATATTTCTTAGTATAAGAGGCAAGATTAGTAGAAGTGCCAAGAAGATAACTTTTTGACAAATCTTGCTTGTCAAATATGGGCCTAAGGATGGGTAATTAAGCCAGTTTCTTTGCTGATCAACTCTTAATATGTATTTTTGTGTTGTAAATGGCCAAGGAAGCAGTTGGTAAAGACCAACAATTAGTGAACTAGGCTGTGACTGTAATGGCCAGATATCTTCCTTTATATGAAACACTGAAAAGATTTAATTGTCTTTCATCCACTAAACTTTGACAGTCAAGGGATAGGAATAGTCCTGATACTTATGGTCTTTTTGTTAACAGACCCAAAGATCATCAAATAATGTGGCATCTTTCTTCCAACATCACATGAAAAGACAGCAGAAACTGAGGCTACTTGTGGCAACACCTTTGCAGTTCATCCATTAGCTCCAGTTCCCAAATCACAAAGGTTTAATTTCAGGAGAAGGAACAGTTGCACACTATTTATATCAAAAGGCCCTCAGCTTCTGATAACATTAAGGGGAGAGTGGAGATACTGTCAGGAATCCCAAGAAATGAATTAATTGGATGGAGATGCATACCCATTGTTTGGGGGAATTACACTGAAAGTGGTGTACACATTAAGGGTGATGGTATAGATGGGAAATTGGCTTGGCTGCTATGAAATTTAAATTCAAAAATTCTTTCTAAATGTGCATTACTATTTAAATACTTTCTGTAAATGGATGCCTTCTTTTTTGACATGTTGGCTTATTTCATATGAATAAGTGGCTATCCTATTTAGATATTGGAAGTAGCTTACAGAAAGATGCATGCAGTATAATTATTTCAAAAGCCCTGCCGTGTTTGGAAGTGCTTTGATCTTCCTGTTGAACATTTGGAAGCTTTGTTAGATGTAATTTTTGTTAGATATAATTATTGAGTGAGCTGCAAAAATAAAAATAAAAAGATGTTATCCCTGGTTTGAGTCTTCTACAAACCAAGCTCTTTCACTAAGGATCACAGTGCTGCATTAACGTCTTTATTTTTAAAATTCACACAGAATAGAGATGCTATTGTCAAGCAAATCAAGTTGCAACAATTTCCCGCCAGCTTCTTTTTCTATAAAACTGGAATCTAAATGCATTCTTGAAAATTAAGATGCAGGGAGGCTTCACTGGAGTTTTAGCTGAAATTCTTTGGATAGAATTAATGTAACATATAACATCATTACATTCCAATTGGGGATTCTTAAGTTTTGAAGTCTATATTAGTACACATACACACGTGTATGTGTTTATATATGTATGTGTATGTATACACATACAGTCCTCCTAATTCCCCCATAACAGTAATCTTCGAAGTGGGTTGGGCTGAGAGAGAGAGTATGAATGGCCTCAAGTCATCCAGAGAGCTTTCATGGCAAAGGTGGAATTTGAGCTCATGGTTTCTTACTTGATGAAGGCCTTGTGCCTTCATCATTAGATCAAACTGGATGCTGGGTTAATATACTTACTGCCATTATAATATGACTGATCTGTATTGTTCTTGTTCTGGAAAGAGACACAAAAGCTAACAGAGGTCATATGGTAGAAGTAAATATGCTCATTCAGGTGAAATGCTTGTACTGCTTTTGTATGCAACAGAAGTAAAATAAAAGAGAGAGAAAACTATGGAATAAGCATATACTAACTGTGGTGAATGCAGGAAACTGAAGATTAAAATGCTAAGAAAGGAAAGCATGTATTAAGGGGACATTTCCCTATTCAATACCACATACACTAATTTCTTGCCTTGTGTCTCATTTTGATTACTGCCATTTACTTTATCCAATGATTGATTTCTTTACATCTTTTTCCTTTGTAATACCTTAACACAGAATGTTATTCCTCCTGTTGCCCTAGTTATAAAATAAAGGCAGTTGACTTTCAGAGCTGAACACAGAAAATGCATGGATGTTCAGATCTATTTCAAGTCATACTTTAGAAGAAAACAATATTTAATTTATATATCAGTCAAGCATTTGCAAATTGCTTGGTTTATATTATGAATTAGGTATTAATTATTTTTGTTATTACTATTCTTTCATCATTTTCCCTATCTCAGAGTTGTAAAACAATGCCAGGGGAGACACATTTACTTCCTCTCTTCTTCCCCCCATTTTAAAACATAGGAGGAATAGGAAATGATTATTTTGCACAAAATATAATAACAGGTTATGATGAGTATAGTTTGAAAAAAATAAACTCTTTGAATATGGAAAGCCAAACTGATTTTTCCTAACTATAGGGAAACCAAAGCAAAATATTTATTATCTATAATTTTATCACTGAGTGTAAAAGCTTTTCAAAGCTTTAGTGTTTAATTGGGAGATGGGTTTGTCTCTAATCTATATACGTATTATGTAATGTGGTATTTAATTTCCTAGTAAAATAGCTATATTTTAATAGATAATATATACATCTACTAGACTTTTAGTAAAGCATATTATGAAACACTTCAGTTGATGTATTCTTCCCCTCCTAATACTTGGAGTATACTATGATAAAGATTAGATGGATAGATATGAAATAGCTGCAAAACAATGGCGTCCCCCACCAGAAACTGGCTCAGAAAGATACAATGGTCAGTGGTATTGAATGCCTCAAGAATTCAGGAGGACCAAGATGGTTACATCATCTCCATCCCCAGTCCTCAAAAGGGTGACCAATGTTTTCAGAAAATGGTAAACGGATCTGAAGCCTGAATGAACAGTCTCAGGGTAATCCACTTCATTGATGGATCTCAGAAGTTAAATACCTATCACCTCTTCCACAACCTTCTCTTAAAAGGGAAACCTGGAGAGGGAACAAAAGTTATCCAATGCTTTTGGGTCCAAGGATAGCCTCATGAGAAGGGGCTGCATCACTGTGTCCTTTGAAGCAGGTGGAACAATCTCTCCTGCAATGAAGCACTGATTACTGTTTCGACCCAACTCTACGCCACCACTTGGGAAGCTCAACAAATCCATACCAGTCTCATTATATTTGTCTCGAAGACACAAATCGCTGTATAGGTCAGTGCATTTCTGACAATGGCTGTCACAGAGCAGAATTATTATACAACTCCTGGAATAAAATAAATACCATATAAAAGATATTTGCAAATACTTCAGAAAGTTAGGGACATCATGACAAAAATATATTTGTCAAAAAATATTATTTTTCATTTAATCATTTCTTTTTCATCCTGTTTTGGGGTAAGGGTAGAGTGCAGCTGTGAAATACATCACAATACACAGCAATATGCCTATAGAGCCCATATATGACTTTATAATCCAAAATAGCTATTGAACAGAAAACAAATGGATGGTGGTAATCCTATCCACATTATACCAGTCCAAAGTTCTCTCTTCACCTGTTTTTCTTTTTTTCCGAGCAATGAGCCACACTGTTGAACCCTGGACCACAGAGCCTGTCACCATCTTTATTTTGCAGTAATATTTATAAAACCCAGGCATAGTCTTAGAAATAAATGCGATGTCTGAGACTTGAAACCCACTTGCCTTTTAAAAATGTACCAAATAAATATTTTGGAGATGCTACTCTTGCCACCTGACAATCTTCTCTGCATTTAATATGTTGAACGGGAGAAGGTGAGAAACCCTAACATTTAACCTTGCAACCTGTCTTCTGAGCTTTTTTTTTCCTTCCACCATTTTCATATTGTGGCACACTGTGGGGAAAAAAGCAACATGGAGATGAATCTTCAGAAGAACTACACATAAGTGGAGAGTTTGGTGATATGAGTTGGGCCAGGGTTAAGCCTTTATTCTTTCACTTCAAAAAATCCCACTGTCACTAACTGCAGCTGTTTGCAAAACTATAAGTTAAAATTATATTATTAAGAAATAGAGGGTAGTGCTTGCCTTCCAAAACTATAAGCTACAGTTTTCTTCCTTCAGTCAACCAGAGAGTGATTATATTTTCAATATAATGCCTACACTAAAAATCAAAATCCACATAAATTTCAATATAAATTGTGCTTGAAACCAGTAAGATGCTAAATATTTTAACATTGCTATATAATGAGACCAGTATGGATTTTAAACATCCAATTTTAATATTCTTAATTAATCTGACCACTTTGGCCTAGATTGTCACTAGGAGGCAGGCCTATCTTTATGCTACTCATGTACCAAAATAATAAGCTTGCGTGTTGCATTTGAACTAATTTCAGTGATCTAGATTTTCAGTGATCTTCTCATGATGACATTTTTTTTCTATAATATAATTTAAGATCTAACCTCAAAGCTTACAGCCATTTGACTTTCATTTCTATTAGTTTAAAATGCCCTGAATACAGTAAAATTGGTTGCATGCAGAAAAGAACATTTTCAAGATATTAAAACTGATGGACCTTGTACCCTATTAGAAACAGTACTCACTGTTTCATTTGTGTGTGTGTGTGTGTGTGTGCCCGCGCGCATGCATGTGTGTGTTTTAGTACTTCATTGAATGACCCAAAACAATATTTGTGGAACTAATAAAACATGATTGGTATAATGTGATCATTTATTCATTGTTACAATTCATTATATTTTTGATTGGACATGAGAGTTTGGAAAGAAGTGCCTGAACATATTTTAGATAATTTAATTGTTTAGTTTACTGGCTTTGTTCCATGTGCAAACACTAAACTAGTTTAAGAAATGTTTCAGTTTTTTTTAATCATAAATTATGTCCTTTTATAGAGGACATAAAAACATAATATCAAGAAATTAGTTCTTAGTTTTTTATAACTCTCTCTTTTTTTAGAATCATCCCTGGACAAGATGGGTGGCACATACATTTAATAATAAATAAATAATCCTTCAGTGCTAACATAATTGGACTGCAAATTCATCCTCTAAAACAACTTAGCTCTGATGCATCCTGTGGGAAAATACAATTAATTAGAAGTGATGTGTTACAATATTAAATTATATTGCATTTCTTTTTCAACCACAATAAGTGACAATAAACTCTAAGTGCAAAATTTTGCAAATTGTGAAATGCTATGCTGTGACTGCTTCAAGATGGAATATAATGCTCTGTAAATAATAATAATAATAAAAAAACGGATATTGAGATATATGCAGGCTGTGGCTGTTCGTCAGAAATTCCTATTCTGTTGCCTCCATATAAGAATGAATGAAAAAACAGAGTTAGCAGAGTTTGAGTTAGAAGATATTTTTGAAGAAATCACTATTAGAAAAGGATCCAGCAGAATTTCATAGAGTTTTGAGCATTTGAATTCATACTGCTGTAAAGATTGTTTATGATCTACTTTATATCACTTTTTGAAAAAGAATGTAATTGTGGTAATTCTTACTACAGTTAACTTCATGGTCCTTAAAACCTAGATCTAAATATTGGTTTTCCATTTGCTTTCAAGATTTAATAAATTATTTATTATCCCTAATCTGATATATCTTTTATTTGACAAAGATACAGGAATGCTAACTACCTGTTGAGTAATCCTTTTTGTTTCTTTTTACAAGCCTTATGGAAAATCTCCTAAAATCACAAAGAGCTGGATCGGTTTTGAAGGTTCATGTATTAAATAACCTGTTAAATTTAATCTTGATTATTTCCAAGACAAAAACCTTTCCAATTTGCTAAATTTAGGAAAATTATTTCATGGTGGAGTAAACACTTTGGGCAAAATGATTCTGTGAAATATGCTGGCATAATTAATGATTAAAGGAACATAATAATGATTAAAAGATTTCATAAAGATATAATTTTAATAAATGTGGCTATTTTGAAGTGCATCTAAGAAGACTAAGCATATATTTCTCAATCTGTTTTAATAGTAAAAATAATTGGTTTCAATTACCTTGATTTCAAAATCCTAAATAGACTTTGCATTTGTGATGGGAATGAAAATACAGTGATAAAAGCTAAAGTTTTCATCTTAGTAAGAGTTGAATACTCTTCAGCACCATTAATTTTCAGCAAAGAATTGTGAATGAAATTGCCACTATAAAAAAATAAAAACTAATTTGTCAGTATTGTGTTAGCTTCCTTCTGCCACTTAGTCACAATCTTGTTAATATTGCAAAAAAAAAAATCTATTTAGAGTCTTTTAAAATTAGTCAAAAAGTGAGGAAAATTTCACCTTAAGGTCACAGACTTAGTTTTGTTACTTTTACAACATGACCATAGCACAGAAAACCAGACATAATCTTTGAATTAAAGTATGTAGAAAGGGGATTATGTCATGAACTATTGAAGAACGAAATGCTGTAAAATCTGTAATTTTGTCATACAGAGACATAATACTCTATACATAAATTTAAGCTTATCAGCCCCACTTCTATGTAGAAAGTTCAATGACAGTTTGAAAAGCTTTAGCAAAAAGGCAATCAAGTCAGAAGCAGGAAATTTTTGGCAACTCTTCTAGGATTACACCAAACTGTTTTCTGATTATTCTCAAAGGATACTTGCAATATATGCTCTTCTGATATGTGATTGAATGGTCCTTTTTTAAAGTTAATAAGCATCCATATTAGCTAATCAATAAAGCTAATAAATAACAACATTAACATGCTTGATTTTGGATCCATTTCTTCTGGGTAAGTCAATGTTGAGGGAGTGGTTAATACCCTGGGGTTGCCTAGTATTTTTGTGCCTTTCCATCATGGCATTCATGCTCCTGTAAGCTGAGCAAATCAAGTTCAGAATCTTCCACAGAAAAATGTTGAAGCTGTCTTATTCTAGCCTAGTTGCTCATTCACTTGGATGTGTTCATTGTTTATCCCCATCTCTGCCCTCTCCTTCAGTGAGGGCTCATTCAGTAGCCTGGTGAGAATGGTGGAAATTTTGCAATGTTCTTAAGTATTATTAAACCCAGGAAACTTTGCCAACTCATACCCTTAAGGAAGAAATGGAACTTCTCGCTGAGTCAAGATAGAGGCGTGTCAACATTTTAAGTAAATGTAAGTAATTGGTCCTAGGTTATTTGGAGCTTCTTGCAAGGGAAGACAGAGACTCGGTATGCCTCCCAAAGAAACTCCTATTGGGAAGAGTCTTTTTCCTCCATGGAGCCACAGCTTTGAGAAGGACATGGAAAGCTGAGGGAGGAAGGGGACCCCACCAAATAGGCACTTAGTGCACCCAAATCAACTCTGATGATTAATGAGATGACAGATGCCACAGCTAGATGCCCTTCAACTCTGATTATTCATTAAAGAGTAAAATTCTGACTTGCCTACTATATTTATCAGGAACAAATGACACTATCATCCCCAAATACTAAAATTTCTTAAGAAATCGCTCTTTTCAGTGTAGCAGTAATTACGAAATATTAATTGCTCCAAAACTTGGTTCAGAAAAAGCAAAATACACATCTAGCTAATGCCAAACTCTTTGAAGCCAAAATGGCAAAATCTTGTGAGAAAATCTTGGGAGTAATGAGGCTAGGGAGACTTTTTCCTAAGTATTTATTTCAGGCTGAAATTGATCCACATAAGAAAGGCAGTAACTAGCCAGTTTAAATGGATGTTTATAATTATAGTTCCCTGAAGAATGGTTTTCATATGATCTTGAGAGTGCTCCTGTATTTGGCATCTGTACAAACACAACTTACAAAGCCATTTGCAGCCACTTCTGAAAAGGAAACTATCCTCTCAAATATTAATGTAGTAGGAACAATCGGTAAGAGGCAGATAAAATTGCTGTTCTACAAAATGTGCATATTTTAAGTTTCCTGTATCTACTACACCAGCGTGCAAATTGAGCTGCATGTACGCACCAGCCCACTGCTCGCACAAATCGCTTGCGTGGTCCAATTCCGAACAGGCCATGGCCCGATAGTTATTTGAAAGATTTTCCATAATTTTCCAAACCTACGAATCCATTTAGTTTTTAAGATTTTCATGATATATTCACCAGTGATATCCATCAAACAAGACAGGCAGGGTACTTAGAGTTGTAGCTTCATGTTTGTTAGATGTTATTAAAAATATAGAGTAAAAGAGCATTTAAAAACTGCAGCCTCTGAAGATACACAAAAATACAAAATACTATTCTATAATCAAGCTGGCATTTCACAATGGCAAAGATACTGCCTTCAAAAGGCTATAAAATATCTGTATCACAGAAGTGAATTACTGACCACAATTCTGATTTGAAGGACTTGCAATTATTTCAATGGGAAAATCATATACCACCTTATCCTGGTGAGCCCAGACTCATCATGAGGGAGGATACTCTGGATTGAAACTACCTCCCCGTTACTAACCAGTTCTTGAATTTTCTTATTACTGATACCAGTTTTTGTCTTCTTTTTCATTGCATTCAGCAATCATTCCATCTCACCCTCTTTTCAAACATCATTGCCTTTGATATAGTTTAAGCTTCTTTTTCCGCTCACCAGGTGTCTTATCTCCCACCCCCTTATCTGAGCTTTATTTCCTACAGCTGTTGTCGGCTGGAAGCCAAATGCTATTATTCTCCCTTTCTGACTTGTTACACCACATAATCTTTATTTTTAAAGCTGCATTTCTAGGCAAGTGTGCATGTGGTTACTGTACTTAAAGAGAGAGAAAGAGAAATATAATGACTGAAATGGCAACCCACCTGTGCTGTAGTTGTAGTCTGCATCTATACTTGTTCTATAGAGAAAGATCAGTGATGACATGCATGTATTATTTATTGCATGCATATTATTACATGCATATGATTCTTTACTAGGGTTACCAAATTTGCAAAAACACAGAATTATAATAGCAATAGCCCTTAGACTTATATACCACTTCACAGTGCTTTACAGGACCGTCTAAGTGGTTTACAGAGTCAGCATATTGCCCCCAACAATCTGGCTCCTCGTTTTACTGACCTTGGAAGGATGGAAGGCTGAGTCAATCTTCAGCTGATTAGCATCGAACTGCTAGCAGTTGGCAGAATTAGCCTGCAATACTGCATTCTAACCACTGTGCCACCATGGTTTTGCTAAGGTGGCAGGAAAGAGTTAATAACAATAAAACAACTCGTTCTACCACCATTTATTGGTTATCTATATTCTGAAAAGATTTAGTTTTAAAAAAACACCCTTTCTCAAGCTTGGTGCACTACAGATGTGTGTAAATTACAACATAGAGAATTTTGCTAGGGATTTTTTAAGTAGAAACCCAAAATATTGGAGGATGCCAAGAATGGAGAACATAGTGTACATTTCCCACTTTTCTCATATTTAGAGTGTACCAGTTTATAGCATTATAAGTAGAGCTAATAAAACACTACCAAGCAGAGATTGAGGCCTCTCAATCTATTAAGTTATGAGAAAAGCCTTCAGGGGCAATAGAATAGCAATCTTTAAATACTGGAAGGATTTCCATAGGAAGATTTCGACCTTATTTGGGCATCTCAAACCACAGGACATTGGACTTAAGCTGTAGGAAGGCAGATTCTGATTGAACATTATAATAAATCTTCCTAGTGGTAAAACTAGGAAGCAGTAGATAATTCTTGTGACGAGTTTCATTGTATTTAATATCCTTAAAGGAACAATCAACTGATGGGGATGTTTTAATGGAGCATGAAGCTGGACGAAATGGCTCCAACCACTTGTTGTGATTTTCATATGCCCATTGATACGTCATTGCTCCTGGAACAATAAAGGGTAATGGTGCCCCTGAAAAGAAGCCCCACTGCAAATATTTACACATTTTGTCTAGCTTTAGACATTCTCCCACCCCCACCCATGTTTGTTTTATGATGCTGATTGGTTTGTTCTTTTCAAAGCTGCAATTGCAATCAGTTTCATGCATTATAAATATCGGGAGCTTATCAAATTTTGCCACTATGATTTATTACAATGCAAAACACATTGGAGGATGGCACATTAAGTTTACACTGCATTGTAACATCAGTTGTTGTGATGTAGAAATCTTAAAAGAAAAAAATCTTTAGTTTTTGAATACACAATAAATTGTCCAGACTCTATAGCCCCAGGACATATTTTATTGAATGTTGGGTGTTTTATTCAGAACATTCTATATGAACTGGCCTTCCAATTTAAAACCAGCTTAAGGTGCTCTTCTCTTCTCATTTGTCATGGTGCTATATTTTTTGTCCAAATACACATTTTCTGGAAAAAGCTATCTCTTATAAAGATGATGCGGATTTTTGGGGGGTCTTGATATTACTATAAATCAAGCTTGTAACAAGTGTCTATGGAGATTCTCAAACATCCAGGTCATGGTTGCCCAAAGGTGCTTTTTCAAAAAGTGACCCGACTTTACTGCATATAAAGAAAATTTGTATAAGATGTTTTACAAGTGGCACCTACCCCTGTCGAGAATTGCGAGAATGTTTAAGAACAAATCGGATAAATGTTGGAAATGTCATCAGATATCTGGTTCATATTACCATATGTGGTGGACATGCTCGGATGTAAAGATATTGGACTAAAATCCACACATGGTTGGAAAAAAATGATAAAATAACACATAGACTTTAAACCACAGATTTTTTTTATTGGGAATTATACCGGAAATATTCAATGAAGAGCTGAAATATTTGATTGTAAATGTCTTGACAGCGGCTAGAATTGTATTTACTAAGAATTGGAAAAATGAAAAAATACCTTTGCAGGAGGAAGTTATAAAGAAAATTATGGATTGTGCTGAGTAAATTGACATTTGAAATTAGAGAGCAAGAAGATAGCAATTTTATATGATATGGGATTTGTTTTATCAATGGTTGGACAAAAAGACATGGTAATGTAATAGATTAGATAATTTTGTAATAGAAGTTCAATAGATTATTTAAAATATAATATAGACATATATAACCATTGGATGAAAGTACAATATAAATTTCAAAATAAAATTTGGAATATCTCATAAAAAATAATGGAATAAATAGTTTAGTCATGGATGATTAATAACTGATAAATATATAAGCATATGTTAGTTTGACAATGTGAAAATCTATATAAACTGTGAGTAATGACTATGAAAGGATAGCACAAAAGATTTGTAACCAACTGACACACTGTATGTATATAAAATGGAAGGTGGTTTTATGTTTTTATGTTTTGTTTGTAAATGTTTGTCTTAAAAATAAAAATTTTTATGTATATATATATACACTGCTCAAAAAAATAAAGGGAACACTTAAACAACACAATGTAACTCCAAGTCAATTACACTTCTGTGAAATCAAACTGTCCACTTAGGCAGCAACACTGATTGACAATCAATCACATGCTGTTGTGCAAATGGAATAGACAACAGGTGGAAAGCATAGGCAGTTAGCAAGACATCCCCAATAAAGGAGTGGTTCTGCAGGTGGTGACTACGGACCACTTCTCAGTTCCTATGCTTTCTGGCTGATGGTTTGGTCACTTTTCAATGCTGGCGGTGCTTTCACTCTAGTGGTAGCATGAGATGGAGTCTACAACCCACACAAGTGGCTCAGGTAGTGCAGCTCATCCAGGATGGCACATCAATGTGAGCTGTGGCAAGAAGGTTTGCTGTGTCTGTCAGCGTAGTGTCCAGAGCATGGAGGCGCTACCAGGAGACAAGCCAGGAGACGTGGAGGAGGCCTTGGAGGGCAACAACCCAGCATCAGGACTGCTACCTCCTCCTTTGTGCAAGGAGGGACAGAAGGAGCACTGCCAGAGCCCTGCAAAATGACCTCCAGCAGGCCACAAATGTGCATGTGGCTACTCAAACGGTCAGAAACAGACTCCATGAGGGTGGTATGAGGGCCTGACGTCCACAGGTGGGGGTTGTGCAGGATGTTTGGCATTTGCCAGAGAACACCAAGATTGGCAAATTCGCCACTGGCACTCTGTGCTCTTCACAGATGAAAGCAGGTTCACACTGAGCATATGTGACAGACATGATAGGGTCTGGATACACCGTGGAGAACATTCTGCTGCCTGCAACATCCTCCAGCATGACCGGTTTGGCAGTGAGTCAGTAATGGTGTGGGGTGGCATTTCTTTAGGGGGCCGCACAGCCCTCCATGTGCTCAACAGAGGTAGCCTGACTGCCATTAGGTACCGAGATGAGATCCTCAGGCCCCTTGTGAGACCATATGCTGGTGCAGTTGGCCCTGGGTTCCTCCTAATGCAAGACAATGCTAGACCTCATGTGGCTGGAGTGTATCAGCAGTTCCTGAAAGATGAAGGCATTGATGCTATGGACTGGCCCGCCCGTTCTCCAGACCTGAATCCAATTGAGCACATCTGGGACATCATGTCTTGCTCCATCCATCAATGCCACGTTGCACCACAGACTGTCCAGGAGTTGGGGGATGCTTTAGTCCAGGTGTGGGAGGAGATCCCTGGGGAAACCATCCGCCCCCTCATCAGGAGCATGCCCAGGAGTTGTAGGGAGGTCATACAGGCACGTGGAGGCCACACACACTACTGAGCCTCATTTTGACTTGTTTTAAGGACATTACATCAAAGTTGGATCAGCCTGTAGTGTTTTTTTCTACTTTAATTTTGAGTATAACTCCAAATCCATGGGTTGCTAAATTTGATTTCCATTGATAATTTTTGTGTGATTTTGTTGTCAGTATATTCAACTATGTAATGAACAAAGTATTTAATAAGAATATTTCATTCATTCAGATCTAGGATGTCTTATTTTTGTGTTCCCTTTATTTTTTTGAGCAGTGTATATAAAAGGGACTGGACTTTGTTTTTCCTTGAAGTTGTTTTGCTTCTCATCCAAGAAGCAAGACACCAGAATATAAACTTATAGCAAACAGCACTTCTTACCAGTGGTGGGATTCAATTTTTTTTTACTACCGGTTCTGTGGGTGTGGCTTGGTGGATGTGGCAGGGGAAGGATACTGTAAAATCTCCAGTCAGAGGTGGTATTTGCTGGTTCTCCAAACTACTCAAATTTCCACCACTGGTTCTCCAGAACTGGTCAGAACCTGCTGAATACCACCTCTGCTTCTTACTAGCATTGATGATGTTACCTAGTTAGGGTAATGAAACATCTGCAAGAAAACAAGGACCCCACCTTTCAACCCTGAGCTACAAATATTTTCCTTTATTGGTAATTCTGAAACTGCTTACCAAGGCCTGTACTGATGTTGAACGGTCGGCAGAATTGAAGTTTGAGGAATATTGAGCTGCTGTAATTAAGTTTCTTCTTCCTTGAAACAACACCCTCACCCAACTCCAGATACCTGCAATCAACTGCTAATTACATCTCTGAGCCTTGAAATAATTTTGGTTGGGTTTTGAAAATGATTTTACAGAGGCAACTCTTTGAAAATGTGTCCTTCTAATCAGGGTGCCAAGCTCATGGCAAGGAACTTTGACTGCTGTAATTCCAAGTTAGACTATTTGTATTATTGGATTTAATATAAGCAATAACATTTATCCTTGCCACAATAATTATCTTCCACCAATTAGAAAGCTGCCAGGAAATCTATCATCTCTAAGATGCAAGACAATTGAGAGTAACTAGTTAACCTTTCATCCAACATGCCAACAGAAATTATGCTTTTGCAATAAATCTGTCTGCCATTCCTTTGACACTTGCAAGGTGCCAGGTACCAGCTACAGAAAACTGATTAAAACAGGACTAGGAATCTTAGTCTTAAAAGAATTATAATTCAAAAGAAGTTGTATTGATTATATTTTAAGCAGCATAAAATAGTCTTATGACTTAAACAGTTAAGACGAGTTTTCATTGCAAAAGAATCTCTCCTCTGCATCTATCTATTCCGTTCATTTCATATTTTTGAGACTTTGAAATTGGCTACCTAGTAGGACAATGTTTGAGACAACCCTGCATGAGATACTTTTGTCCATTTGGTAGGATCTCAAAGGGCTGTCAGCTGCAGTCACAGAACTTAGTTGGTTGTGTGCTACCAAACATGCTAATTGGTGCAGCCTATTATGATACCTTTCAGAAATCCCACAAGGTGTGTGTCAGAATGGCAGGCATGAGGCAAAGTGGCTGTAAGAATGCACAAACTGTACAACATAAATATAATGGGACTTTCTTGTATCAATATCAAATGAAGTAGTAGCCCAGATGAAAATTCTGTCACTTGGGTCCCTTCTCTCTACCCTCCATTTATATCCCATGGCTATGGATATCAATGGAGATCCAACTCAGAATAATAATGAAAGATCTTAAAACAATGATGTGGAAAAGTTTTACATTGCACAGAGGATATCTAAGGATAGGGAAATCACAATCCTTCTTTTAATTAAATATCTATATTTTCTGTGAATGTTAAAAACAACAACAAGAAAAATGTCAACAAAGGAGAATATTTGTAGCTCAGGACTCAAATGAAGAATCCTTGGTGCTCTCTAAGCTTGATTTTTTTTCTTGCAGATGTTTCATTATCCAAACTAGGTGACATCTAGGTAATTCTAAGTAACTAGATAACACTAGCACTGATGGTGTTACCTAGCTTGGGCAATGAAACATCTTCAAAAAAACAATCAAGCTCAGAGATAAAAAATGTGTTGGTTTTTATACACAAGTGTATGCAATAT
Source organism: Notechis scutatus (assembly GCF_049901735.1). Classification (NCBI taxonomy): domain Eukaryota; kingdom Metazoa; phylum Chordata; class Lepidosauria; order Squamata; family Elapidae; genus Notechis; species Notechis scutatus. The sequence goes on along the minus strand of NC_142010.1, from coordinate 83,418,827 downwards.
ACATAGAAAACATACATAGAAAACATATAATATATACTGTATACACACACACACACACACACACACACACACACACACACACAAACAGAGGTAGTTTTAAGCCAAGAATTACATTGCAAATCCAGAAAAGTATAACTAAGGCATTTGACAAAGGATAAGGCATTTGACAAAGAAGATGATAACCTAATTCTTGGTAAGCTAGAAAAATGTGGAATAGACAACATCATCACCAGATGGATTTGTAGCGGGCTGACAGACCATACTCAAAAAGTAGTCCTTAATGCTACTACATCCACATTGAGAGAAGTAAGCAGTGGGGTACCACGAGACTCCATCCTAGGCCTAGTACTCATTATCTTCATAAATGACTTAGATGAGGGAATAGAAGGGGAACTCATCAAATTTGCTGATGACATTAAACTGGCAGGAATAGCCAACACCCCCGAAGACAAGCTCAGGATCCATAAAAATCTTGAGCAACTTGAACAATGGGCCCTATCCACAAAATAAATTTGAAGGTGGAGAAAAGCATAGTTTTACATTTAGGCAGGAAAAATCAAAGGTATATGTACAGGTTAGGCGAGACCTGGCTCAAAAACAGTAACTGTGAAAGGGACCTTGGAATCCTCGTGGATGATCACTTGAATATGAGCCAGCAGTGTGGAGCAGCTGCCAAAAAAGGTAATATAATCCTGGGTTGTATAAACAGAAGCATAGAATCAAGATCACATGAAGTATTATTACCACTTTATAAAACCCTAGTAAGACCACACCTGGAATACTGCAACCAATTTGGGTCACCATACTGCAAAAATATTGAGACTTTTGAAAAATTTCAGAGAAGACTAAGATAATCAAAGACCTGGAGACTAAAACTTATGAAGAATGGCCGCAGGATTTGGGTGTGGCTAATTTAAGGAAAAGAAGATATGATAGCAATATTCCAGTATTTGAGGGGCTGCCACAAAAGAGAGGGTCAAATTATTCTCCAAAGTACCAGAGGGCAGGACAAGAAACAATGGTTGGAAACTAATCAAAGAGAGAAGCAACCTGGAATTAGGGAGAAACTTCCTAACAGTGAGGACTATTAACCAGTGGAATAGCTTGCCTTCAGAAATTGTGGGCATTTCATCATTGGAAGTTTTTAAGAAGCGACTAGACGGCCACTTATCTGAAATATCATAGGTTCTCCTACTTGAGCAGGGGGCTGGACTAGAAAACGTCCAAACTCCCTTCCAGCTTCTATTCCTATTCCTATACCTATTGCTATTCCTATTCCTATTCTATTTGCACAGTCATCTAAGAAATGGGAATTATGTCATATTTCACAAAGATGCATATCAAAACAGAACTGTTTTCACATCTGCCATTTTGATTGTTTTGATATCTTTATAACCCCTATCCCATCAACAGTCCTGATTGTAATATTAAGAAACACCAACCATTTTGAGTTAGAGTTATGATCTTGGGGGGGGGGGAATGAGTAAATGAATAATCTTTCAAAATATTCCATGGAGAAGTAAGTTTAAGTAGTGATACATGATACCATTATGTGTCCTGCTAGGCCCTGTAACTGGCTCAGGTTTCCTAGTCATGGTGGGGTGGGGAGGAGTTCTTGATTTCCAGGATCACAACAGCTTTGTATACAATGGTGAGCTATGTGGGTGGCTAAGATTGGGAGGAGAGACAAGTTGGTGGGGGAAGTTGCAATGCCACTGCAGTTGGTTGTAAAGGCAGGCAGACTGCCAAGTGCCTAATTTTTTTTTTTTTTATCACATAACCACTTGGGCATCACATAACCACTTGGGCAGTGGTGCTCAACTTTTTGAGCACCAGGGACCAGTTCTGTGGAGAGGGCTTTTTCTGCTTGCATCCCATGGATGGATTTTGCTTGCTTGCATGGCCTGGTTTCTAGCATGCCATGGTCCGGTGTTGGACTATGGACTAGGGGTTAAGGACCCCTGAATTAGGGTGTTGCAACAGCTATGTTGAAAAACAGTCACTGAACATGGTCATTAATCAAGAACTACCTGTAGTCATATTAAAAAGCACATTACATAAATATTGATTAAATGAAAGGAAATAACAGCATTTGTTTGCTTTCCTTGAAAATTCATTTAATTTGTGTGAATTCAAGGAAAACATGGACAAGTTACAATAGTGGAAAGTGAATACTTGGATTTTCTTTGGCTGGGTTGTAAACACAATAAATAGGAGGGCTTTCCAGAAGAACTGATTGTGTAATTTGATAATATTACAAAATAACAAATGTAGTGCAGATACAATTTTTTTTCCACTCACAATAGGGAAATGGATTAGCACAGCAATACAACTGCCAGCATCTAATTATGTTATTATTGGGTTTGCTGATATTATTGTTTCATTCATTATTTTTAGATTTATACCAAAAATTAAAAATGTGTCTTGACACAGATTACCATAAGAAAATTTGGCTGTCTGTGAAACATAATATTCTTTTCACCTCTCCATCATATTCTTTCTCAAAGATACAACTACAAGGTAATGTGTGTTTTGTGATTATAGGAGCAACATTTTGACCTGATATCCAAGAAGCACACAAGATCTGGATTCATAATTGTCTCCATTTTGTTTTCTCTTTGCTTCACTTTCTCAACTATAACATCTTAATTATATTACTGAAATTCAGAGAATTGTTGAATAAAAGGGAAAACAAAATGATTTTCCTGAAAGAAAGATGACAATGAATTTAAAGTGATTCTCGAAAATGAAATTAAATAGACCTCTTCCTTTCCAAGGATCACTATTAACATCATCTCAACATTAGTTGTTGAGGTATTCCCTGTTAGGAGAATGAGTGCAATCAGGGAAACGTAGTGAGAGTAATGTTGAATAACACACAACCAGCATACAGATACACTGAATAGTAAAATGTAGGTTTTACTTCCAGTAAACAGATAAACAAAGTCCAACAAACAGTCCAAATCATATGTGGTTAAAGCAGTTAGCATCAATCCAGGGGTAATCCAAAAATGAAGTCTAGTATCATAAACAAAGTTCAGTAAACAGAGTTTGATAACAGTTGCAAGACTCACAGCAATCCAAGCAGAATGACATTCGGGCAAAAGGCAACAGGAAAAATGCAAGAAAAGAACAAACCAGGTTTCTGGCTCCATCTTATGGCCGGTGGAGGAACCTCAGCCAATCACAAGTACAGCATTTTCTTAAAGATACAGTATTAAATTAACTATCCTGGTTTATATATTTCCAACCTAACTGTTAGGTGACTATCATTCCTAGCATTAGTCCCCTGAGAAGACGGGGAGGTTTGTCTGTCTCCCTTCCAATGTTACAGTGCTAAATGCAATTTTCATTTCATAGAAATTTGAGCAGTTAATTTCCTGTATCCATGGCTTTCATCTGTGCTGGCTGTAGAGTCTTGAAAATGCCTAATGAAGGATTAATAGAAAAATCACATAAAACCTTAATTCTAATATCCCTTCTCACTTAAGTTTTATTATGAATGTCACATTTATTGTGTGTGGGGGAGGAGAATGTATGTTCTTTTAGAATATGTAATAAAAACATGAAAATGAATTTGTTAAACAGTATATGCCTGTGAAATATTAAAATCTCATTTAGATAACTGCATTACATGAAAAGACTAAAGTATTATCAGATTATTTAATCAATACATAATATCTTGGAACTATCACTTAATATCATTTAAACATTCCTAATTACTAAAACATATAAGGTAGGCCATCTAAAATTGAGGAAATAAAAATTACAATTACAAA